>NW_009924045.1:26231-32567 GCF_000696875.1 Nestor notabilis | reverse complement strand
AGCGTAACCCCAAGGGGAGCGCAGGGGTTTCTAGCAGCGTGACTCCCATTAAAGGCAATAGGAGCCATGTGGCTGAAACCCACACACAGATCTCAGAACATTCGCCCCCTGAGCCAAAAAACGTTCCTCTGAAGACGAACCGTATCTGATGGGCACAGCTCAGAGTAACGAGCCGCTGATGCTGTGCTGGCCCAGGAATGCAGTGTTGGTTCTGCTGCGACACTCAGCTTGTGTAGCAGACCAGCACAGAGCACAGGATACTGCAGACATGCTCCAAAAGGCTCACTTTTGGTTGCCCTGGAGCTCGGGGACTGTGATTAAAGCAGGTTCCTCTGAGCACCAAAGGCATCAGCCACTATACAGTGAGCTTGCAACAGCATCCAGCAGCAGACAGCTACACCAGAACCAGGCACTCACAGAGTGGTAACAACCCCACCGATGAACTGGGGTAACTGCTTTGAAGGAGACACTATAAGGTTGCCTGAAAGAATTACTTCAGTCGTATCACTGCGGCCACGTTGGGGCCACCCTGCTCAGAGCCTGTACAAGACCATTGACTCCTCTACCTGTGAACACAGAGTGCGATGCTACAGGCTCCCATTTGAACATATTTTATCCAGCAGGTAGAGCAAGCTGATGCTAGTCTCATTAAAGGCCATGGTTGTAAGAATTTACATAACAACAACTTTGGAGAAAACAGACATGTAGAGAAGCTATAGAGAAATGACACGTTTTAAGGCATTCTGATACCATGGTGATAAGAGTGGTATAAATAATGTAGCAAGAAGGACAGATCCAATCCTCTGTATTAAAACCATCTTACGTCCCTTTTCAAGGCCTAAACAGATTAAATAAAGATACTTCAACCAGACACATTAAATAATCAAAGCATCATAATTTCTGATGATGTGTGATGATATGTTTAAATTCCAGCTAAACTAGCAAAGGACTGTGAAGCTGGAAGGTAGCCTTATAAAGTATTATTATTCTCTTTCCTCTTCAGGGCACTGGATTTCACAGTCTGCTTCTGCAGCATATTATAGTGCCTAAAAGCAACTCTAAACAGCGATGAGAGAGATGAATAAGGACCTTTATGCAGGTGTATTCCATGAATGTCTTTTATGGATGCCAAGTTGAGGATAAAATCTAATTTACAGCTCTAAATTGGAAACATGCACAGACCCTTTGGAATTCCTGTTATTAGTAAGCCGGCTTAGAAGTCTGCATTAACTCATGCCCAGTTGCAGTAAGGAGAAGACTATCATAATTATTTCCTCTACTGCTGTTTGCTCCATCTGAGAGCAGAAAATGCCCAAATGAATTCAGGTTTAACCGAATGGGGCTGACTCGCTAATTTTGTTCTAATTCCCCCCATCCCCATAAACTTAGTGATGGGTGAACAGGCAAACTATTTTTCTCTCATCAGAATTTGTCCTTTTTAAGTTTAACATATCCTTTTTTTTTCCCTTTCTAAACCTACTCTTAGCCCCTGGTTCCTTAGTAAAACTACCCCATGATGGTAAGCTGTTCAAGATGAATGTGTAAAGCAAGGGAAGAGGACAGAGAAAAGACCATGTTTAAGATGCTGCCCAACTCATTGTCTCTCTCTCTCAGGCCACAAACAGAAAAGTGAAACCTAAGGCATAAAGATAGGGTCAGCTCTAACAAGTCTGCTATGTACAAATGCCCTTAAAATTAGAAATTTTGATACATAAAAATGTGTGCTTCATATAGGAAAGGAAAAGCCCATTCCCTGCCCTGAACCTTTTGTTTTCCTAGAGGAAAACACAGACATAAAGGACAGTGTTCATCAATCACATTTCAGCCATCTCCATAAGCTTATAAATGCCTAAGTCTTTAATTAATCATCTAGGCAACTCCTATAGCCAGTGCAGGGAGACATACTGAAAGTTTCTTCATGCTATCTTGTTTTTGATACCTAAACTAAATATATCACCTTTTAGAGGCTCTACTGCCTCCATGGTGGGTCCTAAACTACTTACTAAATTACTAATCCAGATTTAGCAGAGACACTTTCCTGGACTGCAATACATCCTCAGTGCTGGGCTCCTCCATTGAGTTCATTCAACCATAAGGTGGCAAATTCTTTACCAGAAAACATCATTTTCCTTTTCCCAGCAACCTGCCTTAGCAGCACACACGTGACAACAAATCCTGCAGCACATTTTTTTTTCAGCAGTTCCATTGACCAGACTAAGCCTTGTGAGTGTTTCAGTCTTCTATTGAGGATAGTGAAGAAAAGGTTTGTAAAAATGCATCATGGAAAATTCTACCAAGAAAACCAGTGAAAACAAACCTGCAACATTTACAGCAATTGTCTCCTCTGGACTGTGGCTTCATTTCCTATAGTATCTATCACAGGGTCTTATTAATTCCATAGAGAAGGGAGAATTTGGCATTTAATCCTGCCAGGGAAAAGGAGCTAAGAATGAAAACTTCACCTACAAATCAAAGGTGCGGAGCCATCATTCCTACGAATAATTCACCAAGATTTAAGACACTGGCTTTAAAAAACTATTATGGAAATGAAAACTATTATCGAAACAAAACCTGTTGCAATTTCCTCTCTTATTTTAAGATGTGACCAATATTAAACTAGGATCAGAGACTCATATCTAAGGGACTTAAGCCACACTCCTTGTGTGTTGCTGCTGTCTCACCTGTGGGATTCTTTAAGGTTTTCAGAAGAAATAAAAGTTGTTGGCTTTAATTACTCCTGCTGGATGGTTACACTGGGAAAAGTGGAAGGAAGTTCCAGGAAGCAGGGTTTCTGTTTAGCAAAAATGCCTTCCAAAAGGGAAATAAATAGGATAAATGATAAAAAGCAACATAAGGCAGTTATTAAAATAAAAATTGCAACATC
Organism: Nestor notabilis; assembly: GCF_000696875.1. NCBI lineage: Eukaryota > Metazoa > Chordata > Aves > Psittaciformes > Psittacidae > Nestor > Nestor notabilis. The sequence continues at coordinate 29,683 of NW_009924045.1, read as the reverse complement.
TAAAGGAATGAGAAATAGAAAGCATTCTAATACATAATTATCACGTATGTTCACATGCTCTGGTTTGGGTTATTGTCTGTGGACTCCAGAAATCTACTTTAATGGTTCCCTGCCTTCTTGACTGAATAATGAAAATATAATGATAGATTTTAATCCTTCAGCCCTTTTTTTCTTGCAATATAAACAGTCTGACAATAGAATCATGTAATCATAGAATAGTTAGAGCTGGAAAGGACCTTAAGATCATTTAGTTCCAACCCTCCTGCCATGGGCAGGGACATCTCGCACTAAACCATGTCACCCAAGAATCCATCCAACCTGGCCTTGAACACTGCCAGGGATGGAGCATTCACAACTTCCTTGGGCAACGCTTTCCACCTCACCTCCCTCTCAGTAAAGAACCTCTTCCTTATATCTAAACAGAAGTTCCCCTGTCTAAGTTTGAACCCATTCCCCCTTGTCCTGTCAATACAGTCCCTAATGAAGAGTCCCTCCTCAGCATTCTTGTAGTTCAATTAATAATAATCAGAAGCACAGAAGCCCAACTTCTCCCACAGTGAGGATGTCAGGCAGAGGCTACAGCAATCTATCTCCATGGTACTGGCAACAGAGATATCCTGACCCAAAATACTCTTTGGAGAGGAGGTTTGAGATCTGGATAGGAAAGAACCATCAGCAAATTTATTTCCTTTTTAGAAACCAAATGATGATGATTCAGCATCAGTAACACAGAAAAGACCAAGCAATAACCGTTGGCAAGAGCCCGACATGGTGTCTCGAGCGGCTGTAGGGAGCCTCACCGCACTGAAGGCTGGCCCAAAGCCCACTGCAGTACACGAGAAGTTTGAGCTGTGCCAGGACATTGACACTACTGCTAAGGGGCTGAGGGAGAACCAGGTAACGGGAGAAAGCAGCAGTTCATGTGCCAGAGGCTGAGAGCCAAACATCCTTGCTACCTCTACAGCAGGAAGGTTGGCGCTTTGTCCCACTCTTATACAAAGGTGCAGTGATCGTGGCTCACCCCCATGCCACAGCTCTCTTGAGCTGTCCACCCTTGCTTAGTTTTCAACAGTGATATATTCATCCCTGCTTCTAATTACTACATGGACTTTGACAACTGTTTCAACCCTTCGCTCCCCATCGCCACAAACAAGCCATGATGGTTTCTCCTTGTGGCTGGCCACAATTCACACCATGCACAGGGACCAGCCTCAGCTAAATGGTGCTGGTGAAGAAGCTACTCAAATGAAAGCAACCAGACGGAAAGCAGAGGCACAATCTAGATACTAAGACTGCAGCTGTCACCTGGACAGGAGCAGCAGAACAGACCTGGGTTCAGAGTAAGGTTATAGATTTGTGCAAAAGCTCAGGAAAGCTTCCTCCTTTTCCATTTCAGCGCTGGGCTTCATCAGCTATTGACCTGCAGGTCACTGCAAGGAAAATGGATGAGGGAGGAGCAGCTAGGGAAGGTATGAGACTCTGGCAACTCAGCACCAAAGATGGATGCTGGCAGGAAGCTGCAAGTACCTCAACACAAACCATTGAGGAACCTGAAGGAGGTCAAAGGAGGACAACCAATCTTCAGGGAAGCGGGGTGGGAGAAAAAAGAACGTATCCAGATGGATCAAATCCTCATACGGACTCTGCAGCATGTGACTGGTAGGAAGAGGCCGCGCTCTCCCTCCTTAGTGCAAAACTACTTCTCTTATTATATCCACGTCACTGAAATCAGCATATGGCTTGCTATCTCCAAAGGTTATTACACTGACAGCATTTTCTAGTGTAATGTGAAGCCATAATCTGCTGCTGACTGGAAGTGAGGAAAAGCCAATTCTTTCTGCTGGCTAAACCACAGAACCGGGAGTCAGGACTGAATAATTTTTCCAGCTCAGCCAGTGGTTCACTCCATACTGTCAATTATGCCACTTGGATTCAGTTCTCAGTGGTGAAAGAAAAGGGTAACATTTCCTATTGTCGGGTGACTTGAAACTTAATTAATGTTTTTCTATGTGTGACGACCCTCAAAGGGGAGATGCCAAACATCACAAAGCACTTGGCACCTCTTTTTTCGCTCTCAGTCTCCAAGTCAGCAAAGCGTCTTGATCATCATAAAATCACACAATCATCTGGATCTTTTCTGCCTGCTATTGCTGGTGGATTCATGACAAGAACTGCATAAAAATCATTCCACCTTCCCAGACTCTACCACTTATACGGCAGGCCAAGAGCGAACCTGACAATGAGGTGAACTCTTGCGCACCCGTGTCAGTTTTCCCCACGTTTTACAGGTTCAGAGGAGTGTGCTGAAGTTCACTCCTGCTACCTGGTTGGCAGGTCTTGCTCAGAAATTACTTCATTCATTATCAGCACATTTTCAGAGCTGGATGCTTTTACACTGCCAAGGAGTAAGCGCCATAAAGTGGTTGTGAAAAATGCATTGGTTGACATAAAACAGCCTCTGTTGGATACACTAAATATGTCAAAGCAAACTCAGATGGTCCTTTAACTCAGTAGATGCAGCATCATGGGGAAAAATGCATTCTTCTCCCAGCAAGCAAAACAGCTCAGACACTTAAGGACTCCACCTGATTTCTCCCTTGTGAAACAAAATGTAGATTTTATGAGCCACTGCGTAACTGACTCTGTTTATAGTTTGCATTATTTTTCCCCTTTCCAAATACATTTCAAATCTATCAGCTTCAGTGGCTTTACACCTAATAGAGCCCAAGTCTGAACTGTGTCATTTAAAGATGTCTCAAGAAACCGCAAGGCAAAGGTAAGGCTTGATACCATGTGTATTTTCAGGCCAAGTTCTTACCTCTGTTATTACTCCCACAATACCTCCCTGGGCCTTCACAGCTCTCATTTTACCCTCAGTACAAATTAGGATAATCCCTGGTTTTGGACAAGACTCACTACCCAATCCAAAAAGCCCATATACTAAATCCATTGCAAAGTATGATTTCCTGAACGTTTCAAAGTTGGATTACAATACCAGTTGAGTATATGATTTAAAAATAGAAGGGAAACAACCTTCAGTATGGCCACAGAAAAATGACACCACATCTTGCAATGTTCCTTTAAAAAAAAAAAACCCTAAGGAAAAGGGGAAAAAAGCCAATAAAAGATGGCTGACTGCCAGAGTTGTGTTAACTTCAAGTGCAGAGGTGATTTTTAATGCTTCAAACATCATTCATGAAATATTATATGTATAATTTGTACTCAAAATAACATGTGAGCTCTCCAAGGAAACATTAAAATAAATAGCTTCTTTAACTCTTTTGTACCTTGATCGTATCTTATTTTGATGAATCAATAAAAGAGAGATGTAAGATTGATGTAGGACAGATCAGTAGGGCAATCATGTACTTTATTACATATTTATGAGTCTGAAAGATCAAAGGATGTTTTTATGCACATAACTTGGCAAATGTGTTTTGCCACGTTCAGAT
>NW_009924045.1:10443-26200 GCF_000696875.1 Nestor notabilis | reverse complement strand
GCAGGAATGTGAAAGAAGCTGGCATGCTGCCCACAGTGCTATTTGGTAAGACTTTGAATGATGCTGGGATTACAAACCATGATAATAAAAACACATACAGCGTAACATCGATACATGTAAACAGTATATACAAATGCATATGTGTGATCCTATAATGTGTGTATATACAACATATTGCAACTTCTACACACGTGCATAGAACTACATATGCGAATTACAGCCTTGATTCAACATCTCTTTAAGACTCTGGAAATCTTTCTCCATACCAGGCCTCTAATACAAACTAAAGAAGGGAAAAGGGTGCCCTCCAACCAGAAAACTTTAGGTTATGGACTGCCATGCACAAAAATCAGGAAATTATCACGTTTGCAATTACATTCCTTCACAGCACAGAACACCCATTCCTCTTTGGGTTCCTGTCAGACACTACTACTGCTGTGCAGGTACTAAGATGGAAGAAGTATCTCCATTACTACCAGGACCTGTAATTCTGCCTTCTCCCAACTTCTGTGTATGGATCTTAAGCTTACGCTGTCCCTTTTATACATGACATTGCTCAGCATAAAAGGGTAAGAGGCAGGTTGATCCTCACACATGTACTGTCACCCAACTGATATTATGTCCATGCAGCAGTAGATGCTATCTGGAGAACGGGGTGAGCAGCTTCCCCATTTTTCTCCAGCTGAATCTATGACTGTATAACAAAGTGGCATTCAATGATTCTCATTATCCCTGATAGGCAGAAACATTGAATATATCTGCACTACAGCTGGAAGCAGATTTGAAGCACAGTTAGAGCAGCCCAAAGCAGTTTGAAATCTTCCATACTACTACTATTAAAACTGCAGTGCAGGGACTTCGAAGTAACGAGTATACGCCTGGAAGGGAGAGGGTTACTGAATTTCACGAGCACCAATAGGTACTTGTGCTCTAGCAGAGCTCATTTCATCCCCAAATCTGCTAAAGTTTTCCTAAGTGATCCAGGACACATCACTTTTTAACAGTTATCAGATCCCCTTTTTATGTCCTCAAAACAAATCTGTTACTCATTTCTTATTTGCAAAGGAATAATACTACTCCTCAGACACAGAGGGGATTGACTAAGAAAAACAGCTCCTGTGAAGATACAGAGATTGACAGAAAAGCATGTATGTTTCTGAAAGCAAGACAGCAGGCCTGGTACCATTCTCCTTTGCAATTTTCTTACTATTAGGAAGAAGTTAATGGTGATTTTTTATTAGATTTAGCAGAACCTGATTGATTCAAAGATGCTGTAGAGGCCTGTCAAAATGTGCTAAAATATACAGTACCTGCCAACACCACATAGGGAACATCAGGATATTACCTGCAGCTACAGGAAGGTTGGGCCTGGGGAATTGTCATTGCTTGAAAAGTGCTATCAACATCTAATAAAAAGCTAGTGAAAATAGTGTTCATGTTGGTTGTTGGAGTCACAATGTAAAGATACAGGTATGGGAGAGATGACCACCTTCACCTTGATGCAGGTAAGTACCGCATTACCCAGGCTAAGTTTAAGTGGGTTCTGCAATGGTAATACACTCCCTTTGAACAGCTGCTTGATGGTATCACAGATCACACAAGGAGGTTTTGTCTAATCATTAGGGCTGTGACGGATTCAGATTGGTGTGTCTGGCTATTAGAAACCACCACAGGAGTTTCTCTTTCCTTCTATGGCTCCCCCTCCCTTTGCTCATGAAGGCAGGCAGCTCTCTTCCACTTCCCCTGCCCCTTTGGGACTTCGTTCCAAATTCCTCACAGCTACCTGTACGTCTATGGTCCTTCAACCATTCACAGAATCATGAAATCATAGAATGCTTTAGGTTGGAAAGGACCTTAAAGCCCATCCAGTTCCAACCCCCTGCCATGGGCAGGGACACCTTCCACTAGAGCAGGTTGCTCAAAGCCTCATCCATCTGGCCATTATACGTTTTCTAGCAAACCCCCACTGACTCTGAACTTCAATTTACCCTTTTTAAGTGCTTTTTTTCCATGTCACCGCGAGTTCTGTGAGTAATCCTTTGATCTTGGTGTTTACACCCTCCCAGCATCAGCAAGGTGGACTCACGGTCTATGGCAGACATGAGTTAACAGGCCTGCAGTACTCAGTTCATGTTTTGTTCACTCTGCACTAGTCATTCAAGCTTCCCCATCTATTTCTTTCTTTCTTTTCTAAACTATCTTTCTTTTGTTGACATCATTGTCACTGAGTGCCCTGGATGAAGTATTCCAATATCTGCTGGATCAGACCCTACATGCTGTGCCTACCCAAAGTACTATTAAGGAACCTTTCATCCTGCTCCCTTCCCCAGTGGTTGCCTTAATGGCTGTCCCAGACAGCCCACCAGCTGAAGTAATTTCTGCCGTGCTATCCCTACTGGCAGATTTGTTGCTCTTTGCTTTTTTCCCAACTTTTACCTGTGTTTATCAATAGTTACTTTTACAAAGGTCTCCTCAGTGTCTCAAGGGTTGATTCAATGAAGCCTGTAAACTGCTGGTTAGAGTTAAGCACATGAATAAGGTTCCATTTGAAGACAATAGGACTAAATGGCTCACAAGACAATATGCATTTAAGTGGGGTTTTTGTAAATTAAGCTGTAACTGTTCAACAGCCTTGTGGGATTTTTCTTTTCTTTTTTTTTTTTCCCTTTAAGGAAAAAGAAAACCCAACCTGCTCAGCTCTGCATTTCAGACTGCCTCTCTGGTCACCCGCTGGTAGCAAGGCTGTTATGTTCAAAAACTACTGATGGATTCTTTTAGCCCAAATGTTTATGAAAATAACAATTATTAAACACCCCACCTCACCCATCCCCAAAGCACACCCAGGCCCTTCAGCGTGCAGAACTTTGCAAACAAGGGTGTTAGGAGGCAGCTGTGAGCTCCAACAGCACCGGGCAACACTGAACTGCAGCAAACTTCACAACTTTGTTATTCCAAACATTAACACTACTGATGAACCTTTACTCCGTTGCAACAGACACGTAATTAATTCATTTACAAGACCTGCAGGAGAACGTTTGTCTCCACAGGAAGGGGCTTTGGCAGATTTGCTGGCAGCCTTTCAGGTGGGTGGGTGCAATTTATAGCGTTATCCACGAGCTTTTGTTTGCATTCAGGAAAGCGCCCCCAAGTTAGTCTGGGCTTAATTATTCAGTTATAAATCCTTTGACTGCAAGCTGATTTAGCTCATATTCTCCCTGAGCTTTATCAGGGCATCCTTTTGCAGGAGACTTCATGTCGAAAGCACCCCTGCTGTCTACCACCCTCCACAGAGGCCACCAAGGGCTGGAATAGGGTTGGGCCTGGCACCACTTCACTCCAACATGCCCCCAGAATGGTTTTGGAGGGTGGTAGCGTGAGGCTAGATTTAGATTAGACATTAGGAAGAAATTCTTCACTGTGAGGGTGCTGAGGCACTGGAACAGGTTGTCCAGGGAAGCTGTGCCTGCCCCATCCCTGGCAGTGTCTTATCGAGGCTCGTGGATGCTGTCATCTCTCACAGCCTCTAGCCTAATACTCAATTTGAGATGAGAACTTAAAAGTGAGAGGCTGGTTCACAAAGCTATGTGCGTACGTTTATTGCAGTGTAATAGTCACTTAATTTGAATTAAAGTTAATTAGAAATGGATTTAATGAACTTTGAGTAAGTTCCCATTATGCCAAAGCAAAATTATCCATACAGCCTTTTATTCAGCTTAACTTTCTATGTTTAAAACCTCCTCAGATCATGCCAGAATAACTTTTTTGTGTAGAGAAATTACTACATAGAAAAAATCCCACCCTCACTTAGCAGGAAAAGACAGTGGCTGAACTTACTTCTGACGTGGTCCCCATCGTCAGTATGGTTATTGTCACGTACAGCTCAGGATCAAAGGACATGCAGCTAGAAGATCTAATTAAAAAGTGAGGATGTAATAGACAAGCCCCATCTTCTACTCAATCAGCTCTTACTTAGTCCTGAGATCTGAATGGCACATCAGCTAGCACAGGCCTAGAGGTCAAGAGATTTGTTCTTCATCTGAATTTGGAGAGGGTCCTTGTCTTGTCCTTTGCTTCTGAAACAAGCTCACCCGTCTGGCACAGCTAACCCAACCCAGCCCCGCCACACAGCTTTCACGTTATCCAGCTGTGGTATGTTTAGCTGTGGCAAAGCTTTCTGTGTCTTCAGATTTGTTTTCAGGTTTGAGGTTTCATTTTTTGTTCTTTTTCTTTAATCCAAGCACAGTGGAAAGTTTCAAACTGCAGACTGGTCTTTTATGTCATCAGATGTTACAAAGGTCTCTATTACAAAATAACTGCAAAGTGACAAATAGTTCCCTCTTCTAGTTGTTTCTGTACAAAAATACTAAGAACTCCTACATGGCAGACCTGGGAATGATGATAACTCTACTCATTTTGTTCTTGATGAGGGAAGATTGTGGTAACTGTAGTCCAAATAACAATGTATTATTTGGCCTGCCCTGCTGGTAGGGTCTGAGGTAGGATCGGAGGATCCTCAGTGGCTGAGTTTAGACTATAAAGCACCACTGCCCCTCACTGAGAAGGGTAACTGAGTGACCCCAAACAGTTTAGATGAACCTGGTTTATTTTGCTGTGTGGTAGACTAGGATCATACCTGTTTTTAACCTTTAGGTTCTCATGTGTGTTTTCATCAGAGCTGCTTCCACTTAGAACACTGATCACAGAATTACAGACTAATTTAAGTTGCAAGGGATGCTGGGGGGTCATCTGGTCTTACACCTGGCTCAAAGCAGGGCCAACTTTGAAGTTAGGTATTAAAAACGCTTGCAGTCCTATGAAATAATCTCTCCGGGCTTTGTGAACACTCATCAAGAGAGGCTGATACCAGACTTGTGAAGTCAGTATGAACCTCATCAAGGGTACAGAGGAGCAGAAAGATGAAGGTTTCTGCCCTTAAAGTTAATAGAACAGCTTCCAGTGAGCAGGAGAGGAATGCAAGTCCCAGCCTACAGCTGACCAGAAAACATAATGCAAGACTTCAGTTACAATGCAAAGCTCATTAATTCTTCTTTGTCTTCCTTACAACACGTAACGTTTTCTGCTTCTGTTAAACACGTTTTCTTGAGACTTAATTTTCTGACTAATTATACTCAGCTTTCCACCTGAGCTGAGAAAAAGATGAGATTTCACCTGAGGAAGTACATGTTACTTTTGCCTCACTTTCCAAGTTAAGAATTAATTCAGAGCAGAAACATTAAAGAGAGATGGGAGAGAGACAGCGTGTCTATGGTGAAGGTTGTTTGCAGCAGACTCCAACTTTCTAATGTCTGTTCGAGCTGCTGGGTTTAGTATTGCTTCATGCTGGAAAATGCTGAGAAGCTTCTACACAACAGTTCAGGCATTTCTAAGAATAAGCTTCAGGAAGAACAAATGATCACGCCAGTTGTTTTGAAAGGCTTAGAGTGTTTTTCCTGAAACTTCACTAATGTGCATTGGGGGACTGCCTCAAAATGTGGTAGAGGCCAAAGCAGGGACAGAGAGGTATCGTTCACTGTCCTCATGAATATTCAACAAAATGTGGCCAAATTATAATCCTCTGCAAATCACCATCTGCATATGCTCAGTAGAGGTTTGTTAGAGGCTAGCCGCACAATTCCCAGAGCATTCTGTCTTAATTGCATATATGCCATATCTCCCACAGGGCTGTATGCCAACCACATGGGCCTGCTCCATGCCCACCTCATCCACTGACCTAGATTCTCCCATAAATTTCACCTCAGGAGGGGTTGCAGCTCAGCTTAGATTTATACACAAGGAAAAAAGTGGGTATTTCCAGAACTTGAGAGTTGTTATGGGAGAAGAGGCAAGTTCTAGACGTAGCAAGAATGTATGAGGGGAAAAAGAAGGTGCACTTAGCATGGTATTCAGGTTACATGTTTGAATATAAGATTAAGATGGTAATAAAGTATTTTTTCCACATTAATTTTGCCTGGTGATAAAGCATCTGGGATGAGATGTCAAAGAGATGAGCAGATGTCTAGGCTTGGCTGCTCTGAGGCAAGTCAGTGCAGCAGTATCTCCATTAGGAAAGTAGTGGAGGTGATAAAAGCCAAAATTATTATTACAATGGAAATGATTTGGATACAGATGAACATGAGTTCAGAGGACACTGCCCTGAAGAGCTGAAAAAAAAAAGGCAAAAAAAAGTGGCCCAAGAAGGTCATTGTAGGAGCAAACAGAAAGTTAACGGGAGGAACATGTTCCAGGACAGAGTCTTTAAACCAAGATTTCAAGGCAGAGATTATAATGAGGTCTGTCAGATGGAGCCAAAATGTCAAGGAACATATGATTGGAATAATGGCCTTGAGATTTGGCCCTGAAGAGCTTACTAGAGACCTTGGCAAGAGCAGGTCCAGTGGAGTGGAGAGAACAGAAGCTAGAATGAGATACAGAGTATTATTATACACTACAGTGTTTGGCACCAGCAGGACATGTTCATCCCATGGGACATATACTGGGACTTGATGGACTAAACCCTGGCTAAAACTGGGCTTAACTCCTCCAGAAATTTCATCAGTTTACATCCCTCAGAAATTTCATCTGGAGAAGAAAAGCTAAAACATGGTAGGTTTTTCTTTATTTTTCTTTTTTTTAATAGCAAAGAAAGGAATTCTGGGTTTATTTTAGGCCCTCCTATGCGAATTCATCCAGTACTGAGCAATCCTTCTCCCCAAAGATCTCAGAGCAGAACACTTTCTGTTTCTTTACATTGTGTAAACAGTGTAAAATTAGGCAGATCTTAAGCTAGCTGCTCTCATTACACAGTTTGATGAATCTGAAAGGGTAACAAACTGCAGGATGAATGATTAGTCGTTTAGTCTTACAATAGCTTTCTTCCCTTACCCCCTCCTCTTCCTATAAATTCCTTTAAAAAAAACCCAGAAAACAAATAAACACTTGCTATAAATTAACTGAATTATTAATCTCTCGTCCTTTGCAGACTTTGCATGTTGGACAATAGCCAGGGGGGCGCAGTACAATGTGCTGCTGCAGGTATTCCCTTTAGGGATAGAAGATACATATATTCTTAGACATGCAATAAAACTCGGATCTTTAAAGTTAGTATGAGATGATCTCCCTTGGCACTTTGTTTTTAAATCATCTAGTTGGTGATTTAAAACCAACAAGTTTGAGCACGCCTGGAATCAGACCCATTTGACCATCTTCAGTTCTAGTGACGTCGGAGCTAGAATTATATGGAAAACGTGTTGCTCAGACTCAAAATTAGCAAGAGCTCTCCAGAAGGAACAAAAAAGGTATAAATTATGTCTGATTGAACAAACACAACTCCACTGTTGAACAGCCACTCAATGAAGAGGGCAGGGAGAGGCAATGGAGCACGGTAATGTGTAATATTACTAGTCAATGGGCTGTGTGCAGCAGTGGGCTCCCAAACGCTGGAGGTGTCAGGGAGATAAATAGCAGAGTGTCCTCCTCAAAAATATGATTAATACCCTCCTCGGTCCACTGCTGAAGATGTAGTGGGTGCAGCTGGTTTGGACAGCAGTTGCATAGAGGAAAATTCCAGGACGACTGCAGCAGAGCAGAGAGGGCAAAGAGTAGGACAAGTAGTCAACTGAGTGGGAGTGCTGAGCCCCAACAAGGGGAGAAGTAGGCCAGAGCTGGCAAAGGTCTTTTGGCTGCTGTTTAAGTAATGTTTATAGAACTTCCATGCATGCACAACTGAGTTTCGAGTTCGTGATCTTTGGAGGAAAAAAGGGAGAGAAGCATGTTCGAGTTCATTGTCTCTTGTAATAGTCATGCCAGAGGTGCCTTTCAAGGAGCTGTTCTTCTCTCCTAGCCTGCCTCCCTGAAAAGCATGTACGTCACCAAAAGCAGGTGGAAAACTGAGAAACATCAGAAAATAAACTAAGAAAGGATCACTCTTTTTTCCCTGCAGCCAACTGCAATTTCCTGCGAGAGTCAGGAGTGTGTCAAGTGGGGTTTTTGCTCTGCATCGTTTTCAAGGAATCCTCTAAAATTCTCAGAAAACATCCTTTCATGCTTCTGTTGTCACAGCACTCAGGGGAGACTGTCCAGAGCTCAAATTCCCAACATTAGAATCTGAACACACTATAATGTAACTAATGCTCCTGAAATCAAACAAAGGCAGAAGGCTACGGATGCCTTTATTTCTTAGGGCAGTGATCCCTGCCTTTGTTGGTTTGCAGGCAACAGTACCAAGCAAGCAATATATTACCAGCAATGCCATATTATCTACCATCTTGCATCCACAATGAATGTCTCAGGGTCACCCCTGAAAGCCTTGGGTGGGGATGAATGCCTCGGGCAACCAGTCTCCTATCAGCAAGAAGGTGCTGCAAAAGCTGCAGACACTGGGCTGATGCTGCACAGGAGGACACACATGTTATTGAACACACAAACACAACACGAGCAGTACACACGTATATACTTCTGTTTAACTTAAAATGACAAAAAAATAGGATGGGGGAAATGAAAAGTTCCAGTGGATTATTGATCTGAAAGACAGTGATTAATAATCACCAGTTTAGTATTCTGCATCTCCACTGCCTGTCACACTTCCCTGGAAACAGGATTAATATAAGAAGATATTATATATGTGAGCAAGGCACTAAGGTAGCACTATATTGATCTGAACTTTAGAGCTGTTCAGTGCCATTAACAAAAACAAAAAGAATGGAGGCACTTGTAAAGAGGAGGATGGCTGGCAGAAAGAATTTGTTTTCACTCCTACAAATTGCCAGCAGCCAGCTCATCTCTTCAATCAGGTTCAAGCATCCCCAGCTACAGATCCCTGGTAAAGCCAGTGCAACCCACATGAGATCAGCCAGCACAGGCACAAAGCCTTTCCCTTGCTGTATTTGGAGGATACAGTCCCTGACAGTAACATGGGAAGTTGCTGTAAGAGCTTACATAGCCCGAAGGAGCTGATACTACAGGAATGCTATGGGAACACAAATGCTTTCCAAGAGAATTTAGAGACAGGTATAATTTTCAAAACATTATGTAATCCAGAGAACTATCACACTCCTTTAAACAAAATGAAAAGTCTAGCCTGACATACACAGAGTGCTTTAAGAGAAAGAGGGAAGTAAAATAAAGCCAGCTAATATATTTAAAGACATGAAATTAAAATCATTTAACTGCTTTATTAAACTACTGTCTCAAATGCACTTTGTTAATTTCCTATCTTTTTGTTTCTGTATAAAGAGGGGGCACCACTATTTGTTCAACATAATATTAAGCATACTCGGCTACTCAATTAGTAAACATGTCAAGAGGTGGGTTAGTTATTCATGGTTCAGGGGCACAGCCCCCTTTCAAAAAGAACTTTTTTTTCACTCTAATGAAATGATGGATAATCTGGAAGTAGGTGCTTTAAGAAGATATTAATCATTCTCTGTGGTAATGTTAATCATGCGTTCCATCATCTCCAGATGCTGTGCATCACCTTCCTCGGAGATAAAGGGCACCCAAGCCAGCAGAGTCCTTTTGATCACCTTTCTCACAGTAACTCTCATAAGGCATTAAAAGAAGTCTTCACATTTCAGGGCATCCTTAAAAATGAAATAGAAAGTGGGAGAGTGAGGTAATGGAGGGATTCATGGACTTCAATCTTGACCCTGTCATTACTTATGCTGCCCAGATGGGAGGTGCATAGTTCTTTCGTCCTTTGTCCTAATCTTTGACATTTTTCAATGCAATGTTTGGAATGAATGAGGTATGAGAAAAACCCTGATCACAGGAAATAGAAAATTAATTCACAAAAGATTTCAGGGAGGGAGGTGAGGGGGGAAGCAGAGAAAAATCAACCCTCGCTTTCTGCGAAGAAAAATCCAGCAAAATTATTCCCTCAGCCTGCTATTCCGTTCTTAGAAAACATTAGCAGAAGTGGGGTCAGATTTATCTCAGCATACTCTCTGAGATGATAATAAAACACCCTGCCACTGGAGAGACTTCTGGCCAATTAGACCATTTTTATGACTAATCTTTTACAGTTTTCATCTTCTTTTTTTTAAGCTCCATATAAACCTAGGGCATCTCTTAGATGGCTGAAATACGTCCTTTTGCAGACTTAGATGCTTCAGAGACCCCAACGCCTAGAGAAGAAACTTTGAAGGTCTCCTAAAGCTAAAAAGTTACTTTGTATAAACTGTTGAATAAAGACAAACCACAGGGGACCGTGCCCAGTCAAAGGCAGGCGGTGTTTCTGTCACAGCATGCAAGTGTGAAGGAGAAAAGAAGTTGTGTGAACTTGAAATAAAATAATCCAACTTTCTTAAATCCATGTTTAAATACTAAATCCCTATGTAGAGGAACTGCCCACCTCTCTCAGACAATCCATGATCCCCACCAAATGTCACTTTAAGAGGTAAGTTTATAAGAAGTCATGGGAAATTTAAAACCCCTCACGCCTATAGATGGGTTTGACAATATTTCAACTAAGTTTTCGCCACCGTTTGTGGTTTAGATTAAATTATGATGAATTATGATGAAGGCCAGGTTGGATGGAGCTTTGAGCAACCTGGTTTAGTGGAAGGTGTCCCTGCCCATGGCAGGGGGTTGGAACTATATGAGCTTTAAAGTCCCTTCCAGTCCAAACCAGTCTGGGATTCTAAGATTGATTCTTATGAATTCTAGGAAATACCTGTTCCCCACAGAATTTAAAGTAAAGACTTTGCTCTTCCTACTTCTCAAACCCAGGTCATTTTTGCAGCAGTGCAAAGCCCCATTCTTACCTCTTCCGAGTACCCTGCACCTTTGAAAGGAAGAGCTAAATGACAGGGCTGAGCTACCCTACCCATCAGTGTCCCTTCAGACACCATATCCTTGGGCAGCTGCAGGAAGGATATTCTGTAAATAACTCACACCTCACTGAGATTAATAAATGTACATTTTCTTACATAGGAAATATGTAAAAATTTCCTATGTATTTCTTACACAGGAAATATTCCATAGTCTTATCTGTGAGACACCGAAAAGAAAAACCATCACCTAGATGCTTTGCCACTGATATTAAGGAGTTTTGTTATGTGCCCTGAGTTGTGTATATGCTACATTCAGGTGCCCAGCAAAACATGGATAAACAGCATTATCCAAGTACTCTACAGAACATATGTAAACTGGTCTCTTCTTTCTCCATTTTTCTCCAGTTATTCCTGGAAAAACAAAGCCACCCTTCCTCCAACGTAAAGCTGCCTCCCTTCCAACACACGCTTACTCTGAAGCTTCAGAAAATGAGATCCTAATGTATTGAGGATCTTTGCAGTGAATTTATGTAGTGCAAAAACTTGATTCCATCTTTGCAGCAATTCCTGGTCTATTTTGCATTCCCCTGGATTGCCTTCCAGATAGTACACATTGCATTAACATAAGATCACTGGTACCGGCCCTTTGTAGACAGCAAAACTGAGAGACTAATGGATGTCTGAAATGCGAATGTTTTTCCATTCCCTGTGATCTTGTTAACATACATGCATTTAATGGTGGCAGCATTATTACTGACTTACACCATTACACTGCATTACAGTTGCCATTAATTATGCTTTCTATTGGGAACAGTTGCATATTTACACATTATCTCTTTCATGGTCAGTTCTAATTTACTTTCTGTACAGACAACTATTGTATTATGTGCAAGATTTTACAGTCCACACAGAGCCATGGTAAAAGTACTTGTATTTAAATGGCCAGAAGACAGAAATTGGAAGTATTGTCAAACTTAGGAATAGAAATAAGATTTACAGGCCCTTGCTAACAAAAGTTCTGAATTCAGAACATTGTACTTCACTCTTTCTGTAAAGTAAAACACTTTAAATTAAATGTATGTGAGCCAGAAATAATAACAATAGGCCAGAATTTCCAAGTGGCTTCAAGTCTTCCTTCAGTCAAGTGTATACAAATCTGTTCCGAACATCATAAGCACTGGGACATCCAAACACACATATATTAAAAGGAGCTTGATCAAGAAAATTAGCAGGTACAGAGCTGAAGGGGATTTGGTTGATCCAAGGTGAGTATGTTGATATACATCCTTTGTGAAATCCTGGAGTGGTTTCCAGGAGAAATAGGTATGTAGTCTCCCACTTTATTTCTTCTGGGAAGTGAAGTACTCTTTCATTATTGATAAGATAGAGAGCTGCCTTTTCTATTCATTGCACTCAGCTCACATTGATAGATGGTATATAAAAATTTCATTTTGGATGGCAGAATTCAAGTACAGTGATACAAAGGTGCTTTGTGGATAGATTCTATAAATCTTGAGGGGAAAAAAATAGTGTCTTCTGTCATCATGGATAGCAGATTTAGATCATGAAAGGTACCATCATGCTAAGCCAAATGCATTCACCAGGAATTTTGGTTGACAGCGTCAGGAAATACAGAGTTAGTTAAAGTTCATCAGACTTCTTTTGTAAGTAAGAAATCTATCCAAGGTATTGGTGAAGAATCTTCTTTGGAATATACTGACTATACTTACCGCATGCAAAATAGGTATCCTCATCCATATTAGTGACTCTGAAAGAATATTTATCTGGACCATAGCTAAATCTGGTTTCTAAGTTGTTCTTTGGGCTAATATCCTATTATTGTCAGAATTCATTTCCCTGAAGAGAGAAGAAATAGTGTGCTAAGACCACAGAATTTCACTCTGACACTTTGATTTCACTGATCTTGGAAATACCTCTCACAAGAGTTTGGCTCTGAAAGGTGGAAAATTCCCGAAAAGTTAAGCTGAAGTCATTGTTCGCTACCTTGAACCAGCATCTCCCAAGAATGGATGTCATCTGTTTTCAAAGGCCTGTGGTATTTCTGTGATGAAACATAAACTCGACAAGGAAACACAAAGCAGTCTGCTGGAACCAGGTTGGAGAGACAACTGAACAAACAGCTGGTTAAAGGATTAAAGCCAAAACAAAGGACTGTTTGAAGGTCTCTCTAAGTTTTAGATAGCAATGGGAATCTTTTGAAATGGGGGCACAGTGGAGCTGCTGTAGAAAGGGAAAGGTTTGGGACCTTAACCCAATTCAGAGATACTGAAACTCTGCAGCACTGACTGGTGAGTCTTCAGAAGGCAGTAAGGATAATAAGTAGATGAGCATTATGCCTTGGTAATTCCAATTCACACTCTTAAACAAAAATCTTTGGTCTTTGGAAGGATCCAATGCGTTTCTCTTCATTAGCTGATTGCCATTGTTGTGTTACAGTTTATATTACCTTCCCCTCTTTAGCCTACTTTACCATTACCTTTAATGAATTACTACTTTTCAGCACAATTAAGTGTTTGAAGCAACCAGGAGGTACAGTTTAAGCACAGTAAAAATGTCCAATTGAAAAGGCTAAAGATCAATATCAAAGGTCTAAAAGGTTAGACCAATCCTATCAGCTTCAGGGAAAAGCTGGTGCTAAGCTACCATCGAAGAAAGAAATAGCTAATGGCCCACAGATGATCTTTGTTCAACCAGGTTTCTCCTGTTTAAAAAGAAATCCTCTCTTTATTGAACACTGTAATTTTCCCATTGCTGAAAATGCAGAAGCTTTAAATTCCAATTTCAGTTGTGCTGAAAGATGGAAAATAGTTTCTTTTAAATACTTTTCTTTATGAAAGAAGACAATAAAGGCTGCCTATTGGCCCTCATTATCCCCACCTCGATTTGACTTGCCTACCTGCTCCACTGCACTGGTTCAAGACAATTAATCCTAATATTCAACCCTCCTGGTGTAATTTCTCATCTTGGCAGGTCTCTTTCTATAATGACTAAAGGGGAGTGGCCAAATTCTCAAACCCTCTGGGGTGAGCCAGATACATTTCCACAAACACAGACACCAATTTGATCCTGATATGTTAATGAAATGTGTTATCAAACCAAAGCGAGCATTTAAAGCCACTGTCCAAATAGCCTGGTTAATGAAACACACAGTACTGGTCATCACGATAAAGTTCAAACAGTGAATTCTGTTGATAGGAAAAAAGGGCTGTTGTTTTACAGTTCAGAGGTAGCTTATGTTGAAGAAATATTTGCATTATTTTCCTAACTGCAAAAAAAGACAGGCACACACATACCTCACCAAAAACTCTGCACAAGGCTCTCAGCTCCTTCTAACCAGCACAGTTCCCCAGACTTCTAAATTGGCCTCAACAGAACGTATTTTATTATCAAACTAGTCACATCTATTTGTGCACTGAATGTTACATGTGGGTTATGGTCTGTAACCAACTCCCAGATATAAAGATGTTAATCTGGGGTTACTCATCTCACTGATAGTAACAGTCCAATTATTAGAGATTTGCAAACTAGAGCAGAGTGTGACTGAGACTCTGCTCCTGCCCCAGTCCTGTTGTCTTCCTCTCCATCTTGCTTACTCCTCTGAAACCATCACAAATGCCTAAGAGCATAGGCCATTGATTGCTTCATTCCAAAGCCAATGCCATTTAATGAATTGAGTCTTCATCTCCCAAGAGACAAATAGGTAGCCCCACAGAGATAGAATACCCTATTGCTACAGTTCTGCTATCTAGTCAACTCTGAATGTAAACTAATAATTACAAGTAATACCTTTACTTCTGGATAAGATAGATACTTATTTGCATTAGGTATGTTTTAAAGCTGCAGTCATACAATACACGTGGAAACCAGAAGTTTCACTGGGTTTTGTAAGAGTTTGGAATCTCTGTATTTACAGACTTATGACTAACTTTAATATTCCATTTCTTTTTTTCTGTCTGCAAAATACCTCGCTAAAAGAAAGCATATCTAAGAGTGAGGATACCAAGATTCACCATAACCAGTGACAGCTTCTCTGCAGCTAATGCTGTAGCTCTCAGGACTATTTGAACAGTTCTGCATGGCAAGGTCTAGGGTATTTCTCCTATCAGGAAGGGAAATTCCCATGATCTGAATCAGAGGCAGCACCCGCATCTATAACCATGGAAGATCTACAGCAGGTATGAGGTTCTGAGTCAAAACCTCAGTGGCGTAATACAGGAATAGTCATGGGTTTGCATTAATTTATACCAGTCGAAGAGCTAGCAAGTAAAACTGCTTTAACTTAGCTTAAAAATAATTCTTTTTATAGCCAGTATTTTTCTGTGGCTGTGGTTTCACAGAGGCAGCTTATACAGACATAGCCCATTGCCTCTTCTTTGTGCCATGGCTGTTTGTAACTGCAAGGTGACTGGAATCAGGGAACTGATCCATCAAAAAAGAAACTAAACCCATGCTCTTCTCTTTTATGGCTCTTTCAGGCAAATCAGTTCCCCAGGTCAGTCAGGTTACCGCATGGCTACACAGACAGGCACACTAGCTCAAAGTATGGGAATGCATGGAATGGAGAACAAAGAAATGGGAGAAAGAGGAAATGCTGGATTGTTAATTTTGGCACCATGGCTGAATAACTGCGAGCTACACTCCATGCCTTTGGGCACATAGAGAAAGGTAAAAGAGGGGGACAAACAGAAATACACTTCCATATAGAACTTATAAATACAATCTAAAACGTTTTTTAAAGTCTTATTGGCACAGTGTCAATGAAGCAGATATTTCTCAAATCCATCTACATTCTCCACAGATCTAAAATAGATATGTGAAAGTTATAAAAATTTCCACAGAGACCAAGCATTTAGGTCAGTATCAAGCATATTTTATTTTATTTCAGATTTTATTTTATTCTGTTTCAGTTTTGCCTGTTAATTCAACATAAAAGAGGTAACATGTCAGTCTTATCAAGATGCTTTGCC
>NW_009924045.1:5561-10412 GCF_000696875.1 Nestor notabilis | reverse complement strand
CAGCAGGACATTGGTGTTTTATTAGCTGATATTGATCATGAAGCAAATGGCAAGAAATTGGCTTAGCCAAGTAAACATACCCATACCCAGTAAGGCGACACCTATTTTTATTTTAACTAGATTTAAGCTCTATATAAGTACCAGGACGTAGTCAAAGGTCACAGGGAGCAACAAAAGCGTTTATCAAAAGTTAGGACACGCGATAAAACTTCCAGCCAAATTAAATAAAACAAATTCACTCAATTTTTTGGTGTTATGAAAAGGAATAAAATCTCCCTTTCCTTCACACTTTATAAATTTTGGGCAACTCAGGAAATTGCTCATTAGGAAATGAATTTAAGTCATATGTGACCAAGGGCAGAGAGAGCTACTCCTGTTCTGATTGATTGGTTCAGCTACACCAGATCAAGGTGCAAATCAAGAACTATTTGCTGCAAAAGTTCTCAAATGATTTCAAGTAATCATTTGACTGGTAAAAGTTGTGATCTGTTCACGGAGAATTTGGGAACAGTAAAACCAAGAAAGTTAATTGAAGAAGTTATTTATTACCCATTATATGGTAAATTCTTCAGTTACTGAAGCTATGCAAAGCACTTTGAAACCTCATATTAAAGAATCATTCCATAAATATATTAGCCTAATAGCTTGATTTCCAAATTAACTGCTATGAACTTATCTGGGGAAAGTAATTCTCTCATGGGTGAGTATTCTATAGTGAGAACACTATACTACTGCCTCCATCTGAGAGCTATTTTATACCCTGAAGCATGTGGCTTGATTTAGCCTAGACACTAACTACAAATGTCATTTTCATTCATATGGCCTTAACTCAGTAAAAAAATTAAGCATATGCTCAAGACCCTGAGAAGTCAACTTCTCACATGTTGAACATTAAGCACAGTCTTACATCCTTCGTTAGATTCTGGGCAGGAGCATCGGATTATTCAAGTGCTTAGAGCTGAGCATGTTTGTATTTGCTTTGCTCAATTAGGACTATAATGATCTCATTCTGTTTTGCAAATTCCTAAGCTCCCTGCTTCAATAACCATTATGGGTTTTCACTCAACAATGAAAACAAGAAGATTTTGAATTCTCCATCATTTACGTGCAATAGTTTACTGTCCATCAATTCCTCTATTTGAGGCTGCAGTTTCTACAGCCCAGGTGAATGGGCAGCAGTAATTCTGGATTACCAAGATTGGATGACCAGAGCTCTGCCTCATAACAATACTGGATCAATCATGGGAGTGCAAAAGGTTCCTGCCCCAGCTTATCTTCAAGGTTACTCTGCTGGAAGTTCTCTCTTCAGTCACTACAGCTAAACCCAGCAAGGAATGCGAATTAAACACATCTGGTTGGGAAAGTGTAAACATGATGGATCCTCTCAAGTCCTGAAAAAACCTGTATTTCCAGAATCCTGTGCTGTGTCCCAGTCCAGCTCTTACTAAAGGATGCAGAAGGACGCTGACCAGTTTCAAAGGAAAATGGAAGACCATGGAAGAGCAGGCAAAACAAGTTCCACAGCTTAAAACCTTGATTTTAAAGACTGTTTCCTTAATTTTAAGCACAATGCTATCGATCTATATGTTTATGTTCCCCCTGTTATCTTCAAAATACAAAATTTCTAACAAGTTTGAGAAGTTTGGTTATAGAATTATATACTGAGAATAATTATCTCAGCTCTCAACCAATTCAGCTAGCCAGAAAAGATGGCAAATGAAACCTGCAGCTTCATTTCTGCACAAAACCATTCATCAACACTACTACAATATATTTCTGTCTCTTTGCTTTGAGGTGGGCATCCTTTGTACTATTAGAATAATGCAAATAAGTCTTTCTGCTGTGATTCTAGAGCTTCGTCCTCTGCACAGCTCTTTCCAACACCTCACAGCTAATTGTGCATCTCCCCACTTTGCTTCTGTCTGAAAACATCAGGTGACCTCCCTTTAAGCTTCCATGCTGGGGTTACTAGCAACTGCTCAGTGGCAAAGCACCATAGGTTATGTTGTCTCTAGCTCTGGAGTGACTCAAGACAGGAGGAGTGCACTTTGCTGCCTCTGCCACACAAATACACAGAGCAGAGAGATCAGTTTTTCTCCCTTAAATGGATGAAAATCAGAAGTAGCCAGACTGAAACCTATGAAGCTTTACTGCTGAGCACTGTGTTCACACAAGATGTGAATCTGCCTTTGGGTCCCGTTTCTGCAGAGCTGAATGGTGAGCAGGAATGTTCAGATTGCTTTGACTTCACTCACCATTTGCTGATATTAACTCTATATATTTTAAGCAGACACTTGCAGTTTCTCAGATGTCTTCTCTTTCTCATTTATTAGCTGAGTTATATTTTAACGGTGCTGAGAGATTTACTGTCAATGTATTAGATGTATTCATTTTGGTAACGGCAAAGTCCTTGTGCTAGGATCCAAATGTTGGACACATCTGTTAGCAGGCCAAGGAATGACCCTGTATTATTATTATTTTTTAAACCTGACAGCTCACACATTTGAAAATTGCATAAAAATATGTAGCTTAGCAGCTCTGCCTTCTCTTTGTACTATTTGCTCACATCCGGATCCATTTTTTCCCCTGCCTGAAGCAGGGGAAGGACAAACCCATATCAATCGCTCCCTATGCCAGTTCACATTAGGGAAACCCCCAACTTTTCATTTCAAATCAGCAGCATCTTTCCTTTGATCCAGAAGACCACAGCTGGGAAGCTGACACGACTCTGGCTCATGCTTCCCCTGCTCCGAGCCCTGCACCCGCCCTTTGCTCGGTGCCTCTAACGAATTCTAGCAGAGTCACCTCTGCTCAGTTTTAGCAGAACCTTTTCCTCCCTGTCACTGACAGAGCAGCCAAATTAATCACACTCAACCCAACTAACGTTATCAATCCGTCAAAGTGGCTTACAAAATGCCTCATCTACTGTAACCAGAAAATTCACCTGAAGACCTGCTCATTTGTCCTGTAGGACAAAACGGACAGAAACCACTTTTCCCCCCTATTCCCTTTTCAATGGTTTCCATCTCCTCTTTTGCTGTTGCTTCTTTTTTTGTTTTATTCCCTTACAGTAGTTCAGAATTCATTGAGCGTGAACAACATTTTTGCTTAAAGAAATGCTTACACAGTGTAATCTCTTTCATGGTACATGGGCCTTTACCGCTGACAACATCAGGCTGGGGGGCCTTGGAAGTTCCTTTTGCAGTTTAATACAGTGACTCTGTGCTGTTCGTGCCTTGCTGTATTTTGACAAACTCTATTCTATACTCTAGCTATCAAAGTAGTAAGGTACTTTTTAGCTGGGTCTCATAGGTAAACTCTCCCCCATGAGTGGAACTGCCCTACACAAGTAACTGGAAGGGAAGTCCCCGTTACCCATCTAGGATGACGCTGTGAATCACGGGCTTCACCCAGTAAGGGTGGCTCTTGCCACAAAACATCTGTGTTGCCCCAGAAATGGATTTTGTAATGCTTTCTTTCTAAAACTGTTTTATTTAGACATTTTTTTAGGTATCATCCAAATGGATTCAAATCACCCTTGCACTGAACATTTTATCATCTACTCCTGAGGAAAAAGGGGTACAATCCAGTAAAAATCACAAGGGTGGCTTTTCCAACCTTCTTTACAAAGGCATATACAGACTATACAGTCTCACTGCCAGAAGCTTTTCCCAATTATATTACTATTCAAATGTATTCTGTCTGATTTTCTGCTTTGAAACTGATGAGGGATGGAATTTGTTTAAACAACCCACATGTCTCTGGCCAGTTACCGGGGCTGTGGGTACTCAAAGGGCAGTTCAACAGCTCCCAGTGCCAGTTTGAGTTCAGGCTCTGCAGTGGACTCCCCAGCACTGCCTTGTCCTCATGAAGCTCCCCCAAGTCGCTTTGCCCAGGATGAGCTGCTACACTTGAGCCACTTCTCTCCTAGTGTACTTGGACTCAGTTTAAGGTTGAGCTTGGGCTATGAAGTACACATATTCAGGGTCAAGTATCAAATCCACTTCTCGCTCAGCCACTGATGCTGGAAGGCATCGACACCATGGAGAAGAGTGGGAGGACAGCTAAATCTGCTAATGAAGATTAATCAGGTTCCTTGTACTCAATCCTATGAAGAAGCCCATGAAGAACTGAAAAAGATCAGCCTTCACCTTAGAAGTGTGATTGAGATGGCCAGAATGGGCAAGGAACTATTAAGCGGAGTAGCCACTAAGTTTTAGGTTTTTTCTCTTTCTTGCAGTAATAGGGATACATAAAACAGATCTCCAGATGCCAACTTGGCTTCTAGGCTCCTCGTTCAAGACCACTGGACTTGCAGGAAATGGGGACTCTGGGATTCATCCCTGAAACAGCAGCTTCAAAAAGCAGATCCTCATGTTCAGTTTCGGGTTTTTAAAGGTGCTCTAGTTCTTTCAAAACATTTTCCTGGCTTTACCTTCCTACAGACAATCTCTAAAAAAACAACTGGGTTTTTTGTCCAGTTGTAGTTCCCAAAAGCTTTGGGGTTTTTTCAGATTTCCCATCTCTCAGAAATTCTAATATATACCCTTTTTCATCCTAAATGCCCTTAGAGCCACTGATTTACAAGCATCAGGAGAGCAGCGAGAGGCTTCCAAGATGTATGCGGTGTTACCTGGCTCGCAAAACAATCTCTAAAAAAACAACTGGGTTTTTTGTCCAGTTGTAGTTCCCAAAAGCTTTGGGGTTTTTTCAGATTTCCCATCTCTCAGAAATTCTAATATATACCCTTTTTCATCCTAAATGCCCTTAGAGCCACTGATTTACAAGCATCAGGAGAGCAGCGAGAGGCTTCCAAGATGTATGCGGTGTTACCTGGCTCGCAAAGTTGGG
>NW_009924045.1:0-5535 GCF_000696875.1 Nestor notabilis | reverse complement strand
GGAAGAATACAGAACAACTCTTTCATTGTTATTTTTAACAGTGCCAAAGTGCAACATATTATTGGCTAGCAACACAAAGTGGCAAACTCTTAATGCATTTAAGGCCTTTATTCAACAACACCCATACACATATTTCCAACATCTGTATTTAAATGTCTGTTTGACTTCAATAGGTTTTAAGCATGTGCTCAGAATTAACCTCTATGCTTTTCCTGACATGGGGCTCTATGTAGGTAGAATATCTATTGTATCGCCATAACCAGGTTCAAAGTCCAGGTCTTCCCAGCCTCCAGGTTCTATTCAATACGTAAGACTAGAGGTAAGGAGGTAGGTATGCACTGGCAGAACTTTTGAGGTTATTGTTGAGGGCTAGTTTGTGTTTTACAGACTTCCAGATGTTCAGAACAAGGGCTTTCAGAAAAGCCCTTGTGCAATTTCCGAACATCTCAACTTCATGACAAAATCCACCCTAAATAAAGTACTTGTGCCTGTTGATACCTTTCAGATAGCAGTACCTGAACAACCTGGTGTTCATGAAGACTTCCCTGGCAGTCCAAGGTGTGACACTGAGCAGCAGGGGGACTGAAGCACCAAGAGGGGAGGACAACCTTGGGTCTGGAAAGAGATGAAGAACTGCTCTATACATGATAGACAACTCTAAGATTCACTTTTATCTGTATTCAGAGGTCTGTCCATTAAAAGAGAAACTTAAGCTTAAAGTGGCACTAATACATCTAGTCATTCAGAGGACTACATATAATCTGAGCAATAAGAAACATATTCAGCCTTCGCTTACTCATGGAAAAGGGATGTATAGTCTGAACCATGACAAACTAGTCCCTTTTGTTTTTGTGGAGGGTTTTCTGCTAGGCAATTAAAAGTAAGCAACTCATCACTACAACATAAAGCAGCAAATTAAAATATCCATTTCCTATTAGAAATTATCCAGCTTAAAATGAAACCCAAACCATGCCTCTCCCTCCCCAGTAAAACGCTGCCACTGCAACTGCAACTAATTTGCTGGTGGCCTCAGAAAAGAGGCAAAAGGTTCAGTCACAAGGAGGGAAGAGTGTCCTCTGCTAGGTCAAAGCTGTGATAGTGCAGCAAGGCAATCCAGGAGAGGCTTGCACCGCTCTTAGCTGCACATGGTGGGTAACAGTGGGCCTCTCACTCTCCAGGCTGTCAATCTGGCACTATTCACACACACTAAATTCACTTTGGTATTTAAAGAAGTGGCACTATTGGTTCTTTTCACTTTTTTTCCCCCCAACTACAAGGCCGCTACAGGCCACTGAAAAAGAAAAAGAGACCCACACATACATAGACACAGACAGCAAAACTCAAGGAGCACTTCAGCAGTAAGTAAAAAGTAGTACAAATAGTGACCTCGCTGCATTCTTTTTTTAATCAGGGGGTAGTAATATATGGTCAAAATAACACTATATTTTCCTTATTACCCTGAACTGTACTTAATTGACATAACTCTGTGGGAGGATTAGCTTTTATACAAATACCCACATTTTATTGTATGGCCATTCCCTAAGGAGTACACTGCTCATATATTTCTCTTAATGTGGCTGTGCAAATAGGTCATTGCAGAGTCATATGCTCAGCAGCAGTACTCAGATGTTTAGAATTCATTGATTTTCTTTTTAAATGCTGAAATCATTGGAGTGACGGATGGTTGCTTAGATATATAATTCTTAACCATTGACTGCTAACATATTCTGACTCAATTATAATTATCAGATGTATTTCGTTACTCTGTGTGTGTATATATATATATACACACCTTCAGTTGTGGAGATGGAAAAACACATATGATGAATTGAGGCAGAATGACCCGATCCTGAATTTAGTGGGCAGGCTGCTTTCTGAGGTGAGCAGAGGAAGAACTTAATGGAAACTCCAAGGCCTTTTGTTTCCTTTGAGTGGGGGGATTTGCAGACTACCAAAGTGTTAGCACATTTAGCGGGTTCAAGGCCAAATTTCATCCTGAAGGGAAGCAACAGTTGTACCTGCTTTACTGCATGAATTTCCACTCGGATTTCAAACTGTAAGAAGATATTAATGAGTATTCTGTGAACATAACATCTCTAAGAAGGTAAGAAACAAGATTCAAAAGCATCATCGTGTCTTAATGCTGTCGTATGTCACAAGTGGAAAAAAGAGTCCGTGTGCCAGGACAGAAAGGTCCCCGGGAAAGCTAGATGCAAGGTTTGCCAGAATAACTCACAAAATTATTGGCTCAGCAATGCATCTATCCAGGGTCAATTTACATACGACATTCACATGTTAAATACAAAATGCAGGCTATATGATACAGACAAACTCCTCCTCTAGATCACCAAACCAAACTGTACAGTTCCAGAGTAGAGGAAGCATCGCTTCTTCATGAGACAAACAGAGGAAAATGTGCTTCTCTTCATTCATAGTGCCTCGCACTCCACAGCTTCAAGGGAACACTGTGTGCTAGCCAAGGGGGTGACTACATCTCTTACTCCACTCCAAGCATAAAAAGTGCCATCTGTAACATTTGCTTGAGGAAAGTGCTAGCTGCTGCCACCACAAAATGCACATGAAACGTAGCCCGCAAATACAAAACCTTAGTTAGCCACTAGATACTGGCAAGTCTGTTAAAAAGGCAGTTCAGGAATCCATGCAGTGACCGGTATCCTGCTCTGCCTCCCAAACATAAGGATAAAATTATTCCTATGTAAGGGGAAGAAATAGTACCATTCAACAGCATAGGAACTACCAGCAGTGGTCTGCATACTGAGATAGATTACACACATGGAAAGAGGGGGCTGTCTCCTGACAACAAAACATCACTGATTTAACTGGCAGTACCAGGGAATCACATCAAATTCGGATGGTGGATCACATGCCTACATGGAGCTCAGAATTGCAGGCTTACAAATGTTAGCACTCTGTTAGTGATCTTCTTGAAAGTAGTGAAGACTTCTTCACATCAAGTCAGAGAATCATAGGATTTTCAGGTTGATTTTGCAAGACCAAAACCTACTTTTTGAGTCCTCACACCTGCACAGGTAACTACAAACACTGGATCTGAAAACATCAATCAGAAGTTTAAATGTAAGATTCAGAATCAACGGGGCAAAAAGAAAAATGATGACTATGATATCTGTTGATTTTTACAGCCTGTTTTCTGAAGGGAAAATGTGTGTGATTAGAAGGTGTTTGTGCTGTGGAAAGAGGAGGACACACTTGGCAAAAATGATGATGCTCAAACAAACCTTATGAAAACAGGTGGCTGTGTAGTAGTGACTGTGCATGTTCTTTCCATCAGTGGCCTAAGGGAAAAGCACAAGCATGGGGACACACAGTATTAGGCACAAGAGCATCCACCAAAGAAACTGCAGCTACAAGAAAATCTGTTGAAACTGGCAGTAAATGATGAAAAATAAATCATAAGGAACTGTTCCTTTTGTGCCAGAACTTACAAACTAAGTGCTTTTAAAAAAAAGACTCATGATTTTTAAGCCAATCTCATAATTTCTTGGAAGTTTACGATTAGAAATGAGACTTAAAGCATTTTGCAAACACCAAACTGAACACTATTGCTCCAGTGCAAGTAAAAGTTGCAGAACCGGAGAATAAACCTCTAAATTACCACTGAAAAAACAGCTCCTGAAGTAACCTATAGCATCTCTGCCCATGCAAGTACAAGACAACAGGCTAGGGTGAGAAATAAAACAAAGGAATCAAAGCAACAGGAGAAGCCCAGAAAAGCACTACTGTGGGTAATTGGAAAGATTTTGCTGCTAGAGAGACTTAAACACATCTATTTGATACTGAATCCACGGGGCTTAAATGCAGACAGTGTATGTAAATTAAGACATGTCTGTTTCCCATCAAACTCATCCAACAGAATTCATGCATACAAGAGTCTCATTTGTCTGCAAGGAATGTGCACACATAAAAATCTAGCCCGTCTGCAGATTATATTCTTAACAGACACATGGTCAGGATCTCATTTCTGGTTTTCATAATCCAGTATGTGCGTATTTATTTCTTGGTGTCTGGATATACCACATATTGGATCCTCTGTTATAGAAGCTTCTCATGGACCTATTGGTGTAAGGCTGCCTTTCATATAGTTTACCTTGCCTCATGCAGGTCTCTGAGGCTGAGGAACCACCATTTGGTGCTGGGGACATCCTTATGCCTCTTTGTGTTCTTACAACCTGGATGAGGACCCCAATAGCCATGGCTACCCTCAGGCATGCTCTACCATGCTCTCCCCATTGAGCTGCAGGCACTTAAAACATAGACTCAAAGAATCACAGTCTGGTTTGGGTTGGAAGGAACCTTAAAGCTCATCCAGTTCCAACCCCTGCCATGTACCTTCCACTAGAGCAGGTTGCTCCAAGCCCCTGTGTCCAACCTGGCCTTGAACACTTCCAGGAATGAAGCATGTTAGAAAACATGTTAAAAAAGATTGAGGACTCCTCTAACACATGCTGTTGGGCTATCCCAAAGCCTGGAGGGAGGTTAACATGCATGGCTTCTATGCAACACCCCTGGTTTTATTGATGGAAATCTCTTAATGACAAGATTAGTATGTTACAAGCCAGCTTACACTTCATCCAGAATCAGCCTGCAGCCAGACTGGTTGCTCCTTGGACATCACTAGGGACATGACTGAATACATTGTGTTCCTGCATTTTAAATGGTTTTCTTTTCACAAATTTTTGGCAGTTCAGGAAGTGTTGGAGAGTTCAACCCTCAATGCAGTTCTTCTACCAGAAAGAATCAACAAAAATGCCAACAGCAGCAAAAAAAAACCCCAACCCAATTAAATTAAGACAACACCAAGCATCTGGGTAGTTTTCTTGTCTCCCTTCAGTGAATCTGGAGAAGAGTCATTCCCTGTTAGATAAACTAGAAGTATTTTGTTGATATCATAGTGCTGACAAGTGTAATAGTGACAGCAACATCATGTGAAATTATAACAGGAATCTTCCTTTCAGCAGTAGGTCTTGATAAATTGGACATACTGATTCCTGCTATTTGTTGCAAGGTAGTGTGGCATCTCTCTTTTTTTCTTTAACAGGCGCTAATTATTGAGCATCAAATAGCGTAAAATATAACAGCTGTGCATACTGTCAGTGCTATATGGGCTGCTGAAGGTGTCTGTGCGTGCATATGCCAATGTGTGAGCAACTGACAGTGGGTGGTTTTGCTGTTTGCTTTAGAAATGCATTTGAATAAACTGCATGATTTTGCAGGACAGGAAAATTCAGCTGGGTTACAGCGGAGTTACCAAGGAGAAGCCAGCTTCCAGAAAGCCTGGGATGACTTTGCCATGGTGCTGCGTGAGGAAGAGTGTTTTAGGCTGCAGGGCACAGCTGGGAAGCTGCGGAGGTACATGGAAGTTCTTGAGCACTAACAATGTTTTGTCCCTTTCAGCATCCCAATCTCAAAAATCCCAACTAAATTACTCACAGTTTTCCCGGAATCATGAATTGGAATTTCCAGCATTTGGAAAACAGGAGAAGAAAAGAAAGAGGT
>NW_009924044.1:0-8127 GCF_000696875.1 Nestor notabilis | reverse complement strand
AAATGACTGCTGTAGCTGAACCCAGGAAACTCAGGCAGAATGAGACAAGATCTGAGCAGATGATGACTCTGTGTCAATCTGGCTGTTGGTCTGTTCAGCTGAAAACCTTCATCCCAGATTTTCAGAAAGAAGTGTGTAATTTAGAAGCTAAATTTATTAATCTGGGCTACAGGCACATATTGATTGTTATCATGCAAGTTACCACTGAACATCATCCTACCACGTAATTAACATCATTCAAGAGAAACCCAAGATGGAAAATGGATTTACTGATCTCAGGGCTCTGTTAGTCTGGAACTGTAACTGCAGGTGTAAGAATTTACATTTGCTCTGCATGAATGCAAGTATTTGCTCACTTCTATGACCCCAACTAATTCATAGGCATAAAGATCTTAACTCTGCGTGCATTTTTCATCTGTGAAGAGAGTGGTGTATATACACATCCATGCACATACAGGCAAGAAGGTCTGTATTTGGAAAGACTCTGAAATATTAAGACTTTCTATCATTAGTCATCCCTAGGAGCATCAGCTGTTACAAATTTTACT
The DNA here is from genome assembly GCF_000696875.1 of Nestor notabilis. Taxonomy (NCBI): domain Eukaryota; kingdom Metazoa; phylum Chordata; class Aves; order Psittaciformes; family Psittacidae; genus Nestor; species Nestor notabilis. The sequence goes on along the minus strand of NW_009924044.1, from coordinate 7,579 downwards.
GGATGAGTCGTGAATAACAAAATTCATTATTCAAATAAAAGAGAGTAAAGACACACATAACCAACCATACCAGTGATTTAGTATTTCCACATGGAGAACAATCACTTCTAGAGCTTAAAATCTGTAGCTACAGCCCACCAAAATATTTAAACAGTTGCTTAACACTATGTATGTGAGTAACCTGGTCAACTTCAAAGGTGCTATTCATAGGTTTAATACGCAGCAGGTCTTCAAGGATATAGTCATACATCATTTGAGGTCTCTATTACCATAATTAAGGAATAATGAGAAGAATGTAGGTCAATTGTGTAAGATTACCTTATGCATTAAATCAAACATAGCATTTATAACCACCTCACTTACCATCTCGATAGCTTATGATTTGAAATGATTGACAGCATAGATTTTTGTTCCATTTCTCTGTGCAGATTTTCTCCTTTATTATTTTCAGTATATCATCAAAGTAACACTATCATCAGACACCTCATCACCAGTGAGTCAAAATCTCAGCATTGTTAATAGGAATATTACAAACCTGCATTATACTCTAAATTCATATGCTGAAAAAAAAGTATTAAGCTTGTAAAGACTAGCATCAAAAGAGAAAATCTTTTCCTCTTATTTAGGAATTTAAGTGTGCTGCCTAAACAGTGCTGTGGGTGTTAAGAAATGCCAGTGTTGCTGAACAGAACTTTAAAGGAAACTTTGCTTCTCAGCTTGCTGCAGAGTATAACTTTGTGCTCGTCAAATCTTACAGAAAAACAAAATCAATGTTCATACAAGCGCTCTAAGGTTCTGTCATGATTTAGCCCCAGCTGGTAACTCAGCACCACGCAGTTGCTTGCTCATTCCCGCTTTCCCCCTCTCCAGGCGGGCTGGGGAGGAGGATTGAGATAATGTAAACCCCACAGGCTAAGAACAGTTTCACAACTGAAGTAGAACATAGTGATAATAGAAAGAACACCAACAAGAGCAATAATGATAATAGGAAACAATGAAAAAAGAGAAATAAATGAGAACTCAGAAAACACAAGTGATGCCCAATACGATTGCTCACCACCCACCAACCGATACTCAGCCTGGCCCAAGCAGTGGTTGGTCCCTTCTGGGTACCTCCCCCCAGTTTCTATCCTGGGCATGACGTGCTGTGGTATGGAATACCCCTTTGGCCAGTTTGGGGCAGGGGCCCTGGCTCTGCTTCCTCCCGGCTTCCCCTCCTCCCTGGAAGAGCATGAGACTGAGAAAGTCCTTGGTCACAGTAAACATCACTGAGCAACAACTAAAACCATCGGTGTTATCAGCGTTGTTCCCAGGCTGAAAGTCAAAAACACAGCACTGCACCAGCTACTGAGAAGGAGAAAAATAACTGTTACAGCTGAACCCAGGACAGGCTCAGAGGCAGAGAGCGCGCATTATGCACACTGATTTTCCCTCACTCTCCTTCCTGCTTTTCTCCACATGGCTCAGAATATACACTAACTTCACAGGATTCCTGGAGTCAGGGAAGACCGTGACTATGCATCCCTCTGGTGAGAAAGAAGCCAGAGACAGCTGGATCTACCCCACAGCCCTTAGAGACCACACTTCAGCACAATTTTCCCCATTCTTTCTGCACTCATCACTTCTGTCTCCACCTCCTTCATGTATGGCTGCTGGGTTTTAAACCCCTCATCACTAGCCTTACTCTGACATCAGCCAGAAGCTTTTTGTTGGCTTTATGTTTCTTTTTGTTTCTACTCAAGTAGAAACTGGATTAGACCTTAAATTGAACTTAAGTCTCAAGAGAGAAATCAATCACTTAGGAAAACAAAAGCTAATTTAAACAACCTTTACCTTCTCCTTCACCAGCAGGTTTACAGGGCTTGAACTTTCCCAAATAAGTTTATGTATGCCTGTTTCATCATGTTTGTTCAAGATATGGCATGTGAGTACATTGAAAGACCCTCATCCAAGTAGACCTAGAGTCAACTTAGGTCATTCTCATTAACTCTTATAGTCTAATTGTGTGGATTAGGCTTAGAGATACCACTGCTGAATAAAGGCCGACCAGCATGAAACATGGAATCAAACTGTACTTATTACTGGTCACCTTCTGTACTCAACACCTTTCTACTTCTGTACTTCAAATTGTCTTATATATGGCTTTTCCCCTATTTCTTTGAGTAAAAGCAAGATAGGCAGATTTTTGCTACTTATTTTTATGCATTGTGAGTAGAATTCAGTTCTCAGTTTAACACTGATAATGACCCAAGCCACTTTTACCATATCTACAAATACTTATGACCTGGTTTACGTACCTGGTTGTTACAAGAATCTAGCATCACCAGAAATGACTGAAAGCACAAGATAACACTGACTACTCATGACCTCATAGGTAAAAGCCATTAGGGTTACAAAAAGAAGCAGCAGCTTCCAACAGAGCAGTATGTAAAGAGCATGCTGCACTGGGGGTGTAACTTAGCTTTATAAGGGTTGCACATGAACTGCAACACAAGCATGAAGTCGCCTGTCTGCCAGTAGTATTTGTGAAGTAATATTTATCTTTCTTTCTACCTGTGTCTAATTAACCATTTAAGATCTGTGAGAGCCACAGGCAGGCTCACCAAGGGTATATGGCATTTCCTTGTGGGTAAAACTTACATTTGTGACAGCTGACTTCACACAGATTTGTTACTACAATGAAAGAAAAGCTGCTGGGAGACAAGAACAAAGACAAGATTTTAAACAGGAATAATTAGGGATAAACACTGTGAATAGTTAGAAAAACTCCCAAGATATTCCATAGTGTAGAACAACCCTGTAGAAATCAAACCAGAGACAACATCTGTGCTGTGTGGTGCTGATGTTGGGGTCCATGGAGAGGGACTTTCAGTCTCAAATGTACTAAGCAGTGATTTTAATCTATTTGTACATAGACATATCGTTAGTAAAGTGCTAGGGTTTTTTATGTACTGAACATGCAGTGTAGCTAAAAACCTTTCTTTCCAGCTAGTACTTGAAGAATTAAGACTGTCATTCAGTTAATACTCATTTAAAGTTACAAAACTATTGCCAGCAAGAACAATTTATCAGAACATTCGCCAACGTGTTTGGCTTATTGTTTTTGGCATGGGTCTGCTGCAGCCTGCATCACTCACATCAGTTCAAATGCAAAGACTCTCATTCAAAAGACATCGCTCTACTGAAACAAAGGAGTGTTTCCTTTTTTCATACTATATTTGTGTGTTACTTCTGTGACATCTAGCACAGTTAGAATTATAGGGTAAGATTGCAGACTTCTGCATCCCTATGAATACAGTGGAGCAGCACAAAGGTTTCCAAAGCATACCTAATACTTACCCCTTTCACTTAACTCTGAGAATTGAGGGCTGCCTGCTAATCTCAGCTGAACTAATGGTAGAAATAGAGCACGATCTACGTAGAATCATGATCTGTGCATTATCCTTTTAGAAAAGAAGAAACTCTGCATCTGAGCCTCTGAAAAGTAAGTGTGACCTCTACGTTCTCAAGACAGTTTAGTCAGATAAAGGACAGTTTCTGTCAGCCTCAATTTGTGTCAAATCCTGGATCAGCAATACTGTCTGCTTTAGTTATCAATAGAGAGGTCCTTAGGACTTTTTAAGACCTTCAGAAAAATCTTACTTGGTCCACAGTCCTGGATTAAAGCATTCTTAGTATGCAAACAGGCAGATTTTATTTATAATATAATATAATATCATATCATATCATATCATATCATATACATGCCTATTGTATATGAGGGTGCTAATGCTAGGACATGAAGAACTATTCACTGGCAGTGTTCAAGGCCAGATTGGACAGCACCTTGGGCAACATGGTTTAATGTGTGGTGTCCCTGCCCCATGGCAGGAGGTTGAAACTAGATGATCTTAAGGTCCTTTCCAACCCAAACCATTCTATGATTCTATTAAGCCATCAGCTATACTTCACAGTGTTTTCTGTTACCACTTTTCTTTTATATTCCCAGCCATCTCAAATGTTCATGCCATTTTTGGTGGCTTTCCCTTGAACACAGCTGCTTGGTTCATTGAAGCTTGGTTCTACCCACTGAGATGATGACAGCATTTTCTCGAATAAATGCTACATCAAAACCCCAAAGGTTTAAGATGAAAAAAAGAAAAGAATAAAGAAAAAGTGAAGTTTCAGCCTCTGCCCATCACGAGTGATTTTCAAAAGCTACACAACACCATTCTAGTGGTACCACCTTAAATCCACCTCCTCAGGGGCTTTGGGATTCTTTGTAATTTTGTGTGCTCTGGCACATGAAGACTCACACATTTTTACTCTGTCCCTCAAGGGTTAAACCTTGTACACTACCTCTCTACTCTGATCCCTTCAATGTAAATCCAAACTTTTCAACCCCTTTCAAGCTACAGTGCCAACAGTTTGCTGATTTGAAAGGCAGTATGGGCCTATACCTCATTTTCATCACACAACACCTTCACTGGCTACATTAGGAGTCAAGAGGCATATCTTCTACTCTAAGAGAATAGAATTTCAACTACCTAATTGCTGTCTGAAGGCTATAAAGTGAGAGAGATTATATTTAGCTTGTTTTCATTAAACTCTTTGCAGGTATTATATTCAGTCCTTCTGCACAGAATCACAGAATGGTTTGGGTTGGAAAGGACCTTAAGATCATCTGGTTCCAACCCCCTGCCACAGCTCACCCTAGACCATGTCACCCAAGGCTCTGTCCAACCTGGCCTTGAACACTGCTGGTGATGGAGCATTTACCGCTTCTTTGAGCACCCTGTGCCAGCACCTCAGCACCCTCACAGGGAAGAACTTTTGTCTCAGCTATGTGCAAGTCAGAGATAGGTTTATCCACACAGTTTGTGCTATCCTGGCTACTGCATTTTGAGGTGTGACCTCTTGTCACATTGAGGTGTGACCCTAACTAGAAACTCATTGCACGTCAAGGAGTTAGGGGTTCACCTCACTAGTTAACGAGGGTGTGCAAAGGTTTGTGCTGTGCTATTTATGACTTGGCCACCAGGCCTGTGCTGTGGATATATATCCCTGTGGTTGCAAGATAAGCTCAGCCAGCCATGTGTAGCACAGGGAGCCCACAGGCAAATCCCACTCAGCACTACTGATTACACCATGTATGTGGCCTTGCATTTATCCAGAACTGCAGTAATAGCTCATCTGAACATGCTTTTTGTGAGGCAGTAGAAATAATTGTTTCCTTTTCAGCCGTTTTGAAAATCAGTATTTCAACCAACTCTTGCAAAACTAACATAAACTTAGAAATTTCTATTTTTGGCTTTGCTATGAAGTATCTTGTCAGTTAACAGCAATATAGGAGCTGTCTGTGTAACTGTGTTTCACATGCAGCTCACTGGGTAGGTGAACTATGAGCCTTACAAGCGCATTCTCCCATTGACTTCTATTGAGAGTCTTCAGATTTTGTATTGTAGATGAAAGGAAAAGAATCCAGTAAGCTCCGAGCCTGGCAAAGCCCCTCTCACTGACACCCAGCCCAGAACACCAAGCCAAGTTCTGTTCTACGCTCTGCTCAGTGGTGCTGGCTAACAGAGGAGCGTTGGCTTCCCAACATTCTGCCAAAGAACTTACTTAAATGGAGAACTTGACGACAGCTCTTTGGGCAAAATATTAGCACTACAAATTTATTCTGTATGTATTGCCACAAAAATGAGGCCCTCCTAAAGCTTTGAATTGGATTCTAGTGTAATATTAAACTATTTCAGATGGCACTGCGTAAATTCAGAAGTAAAGTGAATGTGCTGTGGAAAGGAAATGGTATAATAGGGGCTTAATGTATGAGAAGTCAGCATTATCCGGATCTTTCTAATCATAATTTTGGTTGTTAAAGCACCAAGGACCCCATCAGTATAGACACTATATTCTGATTCAATTACATTACACATTAAAAAGTGGTGGTTTACAGCATCCATTAGACTTGTTATTACCCTTGTGCCATACTCTATTGACCAAAGGAAAAAAGCTTCCTCCTAAGAGAGCTAAAACCAAAAGCATATTCAGTGAAGTGCATTACTAAGAACTCCCTGGGAGAAGTTTCAGACCATTTCTTTCAGAGATGAGTACTCCTACAAAACGCATCCAAGTAAACATCATGCCCCATTGCCCCTTTATATTGTTCAGACCCCACGTATATAGGTGTAATATTGATTAATGGAAATAAATGACAACATTCTGCAACTCAAAGTGGCTCCAAAAGCTTAGCAGGGCTAACAACAACAATGACTTTTCAAACAAATTTAGCAGAAAGCTAATCCCAGCCTCATCCATAATATCCAGTACCTCCTTTTTTGTTCGTATCTTCAGCTGCAAAGCCACAAAAGGAAAATCCTGTTATTCTTAGCATTGCAGTTAATGGCAATAGCCAGGAGAAGGTGTTTAACTTTGGTCAGACTGAGAAGTACCATTTGCAGTTATTACAAGATGCCAGTTTCGCACTTCACCAATTTATCTGTCAGCTTAACTCTGATCTACAAAACAGCAGCTGTAGATGCCTCAATTCCTTTGCAGTCCTGCACTTTAGAGCAAAAGCTTCCTGGTGAAGTCATTCTCCTTCAGGAAAGAGCAACAGGATTGCTCGGGAGATAAACGTGATCTGGAACCAACTGCTTGTCATTCAAACACAGCAAACACTCACCACGTCCCTTACTCCTCCTCTCCCCTCTTCTCTGTTCCATTGACACCCACTGCTCATTTCACAGTATTACAAGCCTACAAGGTTCTGGCCATCTGTTTCCCTGCTGTAGAGAATCCCTTTTAGACGTGTTACACAGCACATGAGACATCTCTTCCAGTTTGCTCAGGAAAGGAGATGTCTGGCTGATAAATGCTGCCTGCTTGACAGCGCTGAACACTGTTTACAAACTGTGGCTACCTTTAACCAACACACTCATCCCTGATTCCAAGACATGATCATGAGTCATTTCAAGCCTGCAACAAGACTCTTGTTGAGATAGATTGCACTAAGTCTAAGCGTAGACCTCACTGCTACATCTCCTCTGCCCATGCCAGCTCCCCACCACAATTAACATAGCTCCATGCAAGGTTTTGGAGTAACTGGTATGATGCTCACATCCAAAAAGGACATTAACAAGCAATTTCTCAGTATCAACACATAAGCTAAATCCCCCTTGCTCTCTGCAGCCTATGCCAAGGCATATACCTTGCATATCATATGAAAAGGGAGTAAAGCAAATGCACCTGACTTATCGGTGTAGGTCCTCTATGAAATCATAGACTCATAGAATCAACTAGGTTGGAAAAGACCTTTAAGCTCATCAAGTCCAAATTTTACCTCAGGACTGACAAGTCCTGAGGTAAAACTAAACCATGTCACTAAAAATAAATCTGGTAAGGCACTCTATTTTTATCCGATGGCAGAAAAACCTTTTAAAGAAATAAATCTGGTAAGGCACTCTATTTTTATCTGATGGCAGAAAAACCTTTTAATCATATATCAAGCATGGACTTTCTGGGAAATTTTGGGGTTTGGTTCTGGAAGGTTTGTTGTTTGAAGAAGATACAGCTTTAAAACAAAGTATTTTTAGAATCA
>NW_009924043.1:26144-31535 GCF_000696875.1 Nestor notabilis | reverse complement strand
CCTTTCCAACCCTAACTATTCTATGATTTCTTGTGTTGTCATCCTTTGTATGTATCTTTAACCATCAGACTTCTCTTTCAAACCTCATCTAGCAGTTCCCTGGAGCTTCTTAAGTGACTTAAAAGGTGTGTATTTCCCTGTTGTGCCTCACCTTAAACATTAACTTCCTTATCTTTGGACAAAAAATCTTGACCAAAGTTCGATTTCCTTCATTGATAGGTTATTTCTCCCCTTCCTGTATTTTCTTGTTTCCTTATCTAAATAATCAGATTTTTTTTCAGCTTATCTTGAAAACAAGGTATCTTTTCAGGAGAGTAAGACGTGACATTTCCTTTCTAGCTTCCATTTCTCTCTACTTCCCAGTTGTCTTCCTTTTCATAAAGTTTCTTCCATCGTTTTTTGAAAGTTGCATACTTTAATGAAACAGGTGAGGTTACTGATTATAAGGGATGAAAGATAAGTGTTTTGTAAATGCCACTGTGGTGTGTTCTCAGTCTTTCCAGATACGTCGTTATACTCTGTGACAGGAGGATGTGAAATATTTCACACACATTGAGTAAATAATGGCTGTTAGGAATAAATGCTTTTAATTTAGCAGTGCTGGATGACTTGCTCCAGAAAATCCCAAAATGAAAAGCTGGAGAAAGTGTGGAGTGAATAGGGGAAGGCCCTAGAATTATATTGAGTAACTAAATGGTTACTCCTTATGCTGTCATGGAGCTGAAGCAAAAGAAAGCCGATGCTGTATCAGTGCTGAATGGTCACTAAAAATAAGAAAAAACCCCAAATACGGGATAGTCTCAGAGTCGGGTCCTGGCATGTTTAATGTATTCTGCATGTAATAAAGCTAAAAATTGGAGCAGTGTACATTCAAAGGCAAGAGAAATGGATCTGATAGCTATCTTTTAATCTTTCATTGAAAGGAGCAATTGATTTCACTGTAGGATTATCTGAATAATAACATGCTGGACATTGAAGGGCTGCTTCCTCTTCTGATTGGCTTTTTTCCTTATTCTAAAAAGTCTGAGCACTTTAAATGATAATATCTCTATCATACTTCTGAATTTCCTATTGTGCTGCTTTGAATTTGTTAAGGATTAAGTTTGGTATATGTAATTTGTAAATTAATAAGACATTTTTACCTGTGTCTGAGATCTATGCTTTTTAAGAGATGAATTTGTAACTCTGTATATCCATAATGTGCAGGTTTTGTTAAATATTATTTTGAAGAGTAGAACTTGAATATGAATTGTCTTAAGTTACCTGTAAAAAATCTTCTCTTATATAGAATATGAAGCTCAGTAAAACCAATGGTCTGTTTGCAGAGCTTCATCTTGTTGCCAGTACACAGAAGACCTTAGAATGGAAGTGGTCTGGGCACTATTATGTTTTGGATTGGTAACAGGAATACAAGTAGATGATTTAATTATTGGTCCACTGTGTTGGTAAAATAAATACTTCTATTTGTCTTTGGACTGAATAGGCAGCTGAGTGGGGGCGGGGGGGAACCAAACAACCCAAAACATTTCTTGGAAGATATTTGGGAGGCTTATTAACAGTAGATCCTTGTTTGATTGCAGATGGAAATCTTGCAGTTCTCTTTCAGGTTTCTATGAAATTATTTGCTTACTGTAGGAAAGAGCAGTCTCTCTCAAGTATATAAATGATGCTAGAATTGTCAAGCTGAGTGAGCAACTAAAAATAATGAGTTGCAAAGAATTCAGAGTATGCATCTGGCTATTAGGGCTATACCCATACTTTTCTGGTATCATCCTTATGTGAAAAACATCTCTTGCTTTCTTCAGTTGCTGTGCAGATGGCCATACAAAAGATTGCTCTATGAAGAAAGAACGAAACATCACTCGGCATAGTAGCTAAATGTACAGAATATGCTTAACTCTGTCCTCGATCTCAAAAATCTTTCTCTTGTGGATTTAGAAGCAGCTTTCATAATGATGTGTCTTTTGATAAATTGGTATCCTTGTAAAAATGAAATGAAAGCCTTTTAAGAAGTTCTGAGGACAATATTTGTATCATGCTGTGTGCCTACACTCATGGCTTTTGCATTATAGATGCTGACTTTTCCAGTTCCCTGAGTGTTGCACACTTGTCTTCATAAGAAGATTGATAGGACTTCCCTTCCTTTCCTTCTTACCTTTTCTCCTCGGTTTTCGTTCTCCTGGTGTCATGTGCTTGGATTGTCTTTCTTTTATCTCCTGTTCTGTCCCTTTACCAAATTTTACTCGGTATGATGGGTACAAGTGGTTAAAACCACACTATTTGCAGCAGGATGCCTACTCGGGTTGTGGCATGACTAGTGCGGAAGCTTAATATTAAAAAGAGAAGACTTTAAAGACGGAAGAGTACTAAGCTACTAGCAAAAACGTACAAACCCTTGATGTTTAACAAAGCGTAGAATGCCAGGCACATTGTAGTGAAGAGTACTGATCACAAAAGAGTAACAGTAATATTTTAACGATAAATCTTTAACAGTAAGATTTTAACGATTTTAGGGCAAGTTTCTAGTTGATGAAAATTTGTTTAAAACTGTTTTCCTTTTTACTCCAGCATACATTCTCACAGCTCTGCTGTTCCCACTGCATTGTAACAGGGTTCAAAACCTGAGTCAAGCCATTTTTCTTTTCTTTCAGAAATGAACAGAGGAGACAGAGGAGAGAATTGTGTTTCTGATGAAGGCAGCTCTAGAGCTGCTTAGAGGAAATACTAGATCTGAATTGTTCTTACTGCAGTGTGAAAAGACATCAGAGCAGTAAATAATTCTATTGTGTGGCAACAAAGACAGCTAAAGGGCAGTAAACATTTGGGTTTCATTCTGCATCTGATTTATGTAGTTTATTTAACAAGGCTACCTGCTTTTAGAAGAGCAGGAACTTGTTGGCTATGATAAGGTGAGTAGCAATTTGAGTTTCCATTTATGCCTTCCTCAGGTGTTTGTACCTTGGGCTTACCAGATATGAAACACCTTGAAGTAGTTAACATATATTCACAGAAGCTTGAAGGAATACCACATGCATTTGAATGCTCAGAAAACGTTTGTCCTTTATTTTAGGCAAGCTCACAGGTGTCGGAGTAAAGTTGTGAGGCATCACATGTGGTGCCTCACTGAAAGCACTGTGTTCCTTGGTGTGAACACAGCTGTACAAACTGGCTTTTGGCTACTGGAAAATAAGATCCTGAGGAGGGTGAGTCCTAACAAAAGGCAGAGAAACCCAGTGGTTTTTGAAGGACCTAGTTTTTTCTCTCTGTATGTAAAACATAGCTAGCATCATCTTTACAGTATGAGGGAGGAGAGAATCGGGCACTCTTCCTGTGAGAGCTTGGGAGTCCATGCTGGCTCTGTTTGAGAGCAGTGTATGAAAAAATCCCATAATCTGCTGGCAGAGGAATAGTATAGCCAGAGAGTAGGGCTGAATCATAGAATGGTTTGGGTTGGAATGGGCCTTAAAGATCAACCAGTTCCACCCCCCCTGCTATGGGCAGGGACACCTTCCACTAGAGCAGGTTGCTCAAAGCCCTGTCCAACCTGGCCTTGAACACTGCCAGCTATGGGGCAGCCACAGCTTCTCTGGGCAACCTGTGCCAGTGCCTCACCACCCTCATAGTGAAGAATTTACGCCTAATATCTAATATAAATCTCCCTTTTTTCAGTTTAAAGCCATTCTGGAAATCTACTCTTAATCTGTTAACGATGTTGACAGATAGGAGAATGAACAACAGTAGTAGTCAGAATAGCCTCTTGATTTCTGTGCAGTGTTGATTTAAAGGCCCGAAAAGCAGTAGAACCACGTAAGTTTATTTATGGAACTTGGGTAACTTGAAGAGGTTGTGGGTGTTTGTTTGACGTGGGGCCTTTGTTCTCCCTTTCACCTATACCCTATCCATTCATATTTTGAAGTTACGCTGGGATTGTACCACCAATTTCAGTCATGCATGATTGCAGTGCTGTAAGTTTCCTCCTGCTTTCCTCCTTAAATAAAAGAAAGGAAAACAGGATAATTGCTGCTCCTGTTGAAAGTGTATTACTGAGTAATAGCACTGAGGGCATTTTAATAAAACTGGCTTAGATTGCTCTGTCACCCAAACACTTCTTCAGGCAAAATGGATTTACAGTTCTTGTTTTTGATGTATTCAAAGTGTAGTCTACTAATATATTTGAATTGGAAGAAATAAGCTCAAAGACTTCATTAGTTTAAGCATTTTTAAGCATTTAAGTTATGTAAGAAGTGGCAGTTGTCACTTGTTACCTTTTCACCTTTAGGGAGCACATCCAGAAAGCCAGTACATGCAGACTTACATGGATCAGAGTGGTAATGTTCCAAGGTTATGGCATTTGAATCCAACATTTAACTCCTAATTCCTTTTCTTCTGTACCACCTGCATAGTGTTCCCCCTCCCCATTCCCCCCGGTTATGTACTGAAGATTCATAAATTGAGGGATTTGATAAATTAATCTCCTATATCAGCGAAAATAATTCTCTTCCATATTCAGGTTGTGGAATGAAATCTGGGGATTTGAATTGCTCAGGACATTTGTTAAAAGTGTGTCCAAACAGTAAGTACAGGACAGGAGTTACAGCTTTACTGAGTTGGAGCGAAGGTGTTGAACAGAATGCAGTACTGTGACAAAAAACCCTTTTCCTTTGTGTCTGAATTACCATAATAATGTTAAAAGATAAAGGATGTTGGTGCTGATTTAGCATGGAGACAAACTTTTTTCTTGATCTACATAATAAAAAGAGCAATTGCAGTAACTTCTAAGAGACAGACAGTTCCTGGCAGATAATAGAATTATGACTATATTGATAAAGTTAGTTGCATGATTTCTCCCTCCTCGTTTCTGAGGTGGAGGTGGTGGTTCCTCTTGTAGAGGAATTAACCCTGTTAATGTGTGCAACAGCGAGACTGTGAGGAAATGGTTCTATAAAAAAAACCAGCTCTTAAGGCAACCAAATGCTTCGTTGCAAGCATTTTTTAAATCCAAAAGTAAGTAGGCATGAATCCTGTTTAGTGATTTGATTGTTTAAGTTTTAAAAAAAGAGCATTGATGTCATACTGAATCTGCATAATGCCAGTGCTGGTTGCCTAATGCAGATTATTTCTGTGAGTTACTCTACATTCTGGACTTCATTGGTAGTGCAGATACTTTGCATCATCTTCTGGAAAAAGAAAGGATACTCTTTTCTGCATTATTCTATATATTCTAGTTTCAGAGTAACTGAAGAACATCCATTTGCCACCAGTTTCTACTAATGGCCACAGTAATGCCTCCAGGTATTTCCAATTTGGCAAAACAAGTTTGTGAAAGTAACCAAAGAAGGGCATTTTGAAATACAGCAGGAGGAGAAAGGGAATCTTTACCTATGGATACTC
>NW_009924043.1:22158-26104 GCF_000696875.1 Nestor notabilis | reverse complement strand
CTTTTTCATACAATTTTTTTTTTTTTCCCCCCCCCCCCTTTTTTTTTCTTACTGGATTAATAGAGTGGGTATGCTGGAAACATAATCCCTCTGTAATCATCATGGCAAGGGGGTGGGAACTAGATGATTGTAAGGTCCTTTCCAACCCTAACTATTCCATGATTTTCTGATCATGCATGAAAAATTCTTCTGTCTCAGAAGAAAAATGGGAAGAGGGAAATCTCTGTGGGACAGCAGAAGGATACTAATTATGAATGTGAGCTTCCAAATCTAGTGTTTTATTTCAGTATGTTTTCAGTTTGTGTCTGTTTATTTACTTGGAACAGAATTACCACTAATTACTTAAAGATTAAACTTTCTTTTTTTCTCAATGACATTCATAATATCTTTTGTTGTTTTGGCTTAAGGGAGGAGGTTAGGAGCTGTGCTTTCTGCTCATAGATGGCCTTTTTGTTTTGTGTGACAGTGCTAGAAGTTAACTGGCACCTTGCATTTTCATACAATTTAAGGATGCTTTTTATTGAATTTCCTTTGCTGTTCTTCAAGATAACTAGTTCATGTATTCAGTAATTCACAAGAAATTGCAAGGAAGTCCCATTATGTGGACTATTATATGGCTATTTCTCCTTTGTACTCAGTAAGTGTGTTTCATCATCCCAGAAATTCTGTTCAGTCTAAGGCTTACTTTGGAAAAGAAGGAAAACTGGCTGTTTCTGTCTGGCACTTGCTTGCTAGAGGACAGAAACTTTGAACTGAAGGAACGCATGTAATTTGTGTTTGAAGAAATTACTAACCATAAAGAAAAATTCAGTATGAGTTGGAATCTTAAGTTTTTATTGTATTTCAGCTATCACTGGAGAGTGACTGGGTTCATTTAATGCTTCACCTAGCCTCTCTCTATGAATATGATCTAACCATCTCTCTGACCTCCTCCTTTTGGATGCTTGATGTCTCTCATTGTGGATTTTTGATTAAATGAAAGTGACAACTTCAGTATGAAGGAGTTTTCAAGATCCTTTTAAATAGGCACAAGTTTTGTCAAATTGGTTGTAGATTGCATTAATCCCCTTGCATTGCTTTTAATGGGTTTGTGGGATCTCTAGCAGCTGGAAAGGAGTTTGTTTTGTAACACTTGTCAGCATCACCATTTATAGTTGGTACAGCATACCATTACTGCTTGCTGCTGAAGTGCTGAGCTATTCCAGCATGTGACCTATGAGTCTGTTGAGCACCTTTATCCTATACATAAACACTGCAGTTACCTCACGCTGATGTGTCACAAGCATGGGCACAAACCTGGTGTGTGATGCAGAATGCTCATGTAACAGAGGAATGCTTGGTGGAGTGGTGTGATCGTGTGGTGCAAACAGCATGTGTATTTGTCAAACATGAGCTGTATGTTCTGAAGCTAGTACAAATAAATGGTCGGCCTTTGGATGGACAGATGTCTAGCGTTTTGATCTGTCAGATGCTAGAGGACAAGAGTATCAAATACTAAATACTTTTTTGTTTTGTTTTGTTTTAAATTTGGGTTTACAAGGTTGAGGTCTATATTTCCCCTAATGCTGTTCAAACAAATTTTTTACATCAACACATGGACAAGAGGTTTTTGGTTTTAGAAAGTCAGATTATTGGTTTTATTGCTACTTTTTAAGAGACTTAGGCACTTTGGCAGTGTTAGTGAGTTTGAACTATTATGCAGAAGCAGCTGAAACTTGAGTGGTATAAATGACAGTAGTAATTAGGATTAAAGGATATTAAAACAAGCCAAGGAATAGCTTGTTCCCTTTTATGTATCATATGCATGACATGATGAGTTTCCTTCAGTTTAGACAGATCTAGGAATGACATTTTGTGATTTCATTTCCTGGGGAAAAAAATTACATCTAGAAGGAGGTTACCTTGGGCTGGCATTAAAAACTGCTTAGAGAAATACCGGTTGTAAATGTGTGCTGGAACTGTCCCCAGGAGGGTCTGAATCTTCTGAAATGCTTTCCAGGTCTGAGTTTCAATATGGATTGAACTTCTTTCAAAATGAGAACTTCCCCATTCTGTAGTCCTGTCCTCAGAAATAAGATGATCCATTGTTTTTGGTGTTCTCCTACTATTGGTAATTTTCCTGGCAGTGGTGCTAGTTTATATACATTTTATTGCTCTTTTCTATTTAAAATCTCAAAACGTTGCCTTATGTACCAGAGAAGGCTAAGAAGAATCAGTTTGTTTTACTGGTAGGTGGGCGCTTGTTTACAGTGGGCAGTTATGCTCTTCATTTTATACATCCACCAACCAGAAATGGACAGAACCTGTGGGAAATAATTAAACCTTTGAAATGCACCAGAATGGCCTCAATTTCTCATAAATGTACAGGGAGAAGTTCCAGTCTCTTATATATAGCCAGCATTTTGACAGGTAGAATTAAACTGTTAAGGTTTGTGGCCAATGTCTTACTAATAGTTACACATACTAGTGATCTATGAAATGGTTTTAACTCTTTCTGAACAACTACACAAATTGCTAAAAAATATGATTTAAAATGTCCATTTCACTTTTTCACTTATACAATAACAATGCTAGCTATTTGAACTCTTTTTATTCGTTCTGTTAAAGGATTTATTTCTTTTTTTATTTATTCACATTTACAGACTGGAGTCTTCCTGACATTCAGAAGATTGCCATTGCTGACTCATATGGAAAGGAGACAATCATAGAATCATAGAATAATTAGTGTTAGAAAGGACCTAAAGATCATCTAGTTCCAACCCCCCTGCCATGGGCAGGGACACGTCTCACTAAACCCTGTCGCCCAAGGCTCTGTCCAACTTCGCCTTGAACACCTCCAGGGTTGGAGCATTCACAACTTCCTTGGGCAACCTATTCCAGTGCCTCACCACCCTCACTGTGAAGAACGTCTTCCTTATATCCAGTCTAAACTTCCCCTGTTTAAGTTTGAAACCATTACCCTTTGTCCTACCACTACAGTCCCTGATGAAGAGCCCCTCCCCAACATCCTTATAGGCCCCCTTCAGATACTGGAAGGCTGCTATGAGGTCTCCATGCAGCTTTCTCCTCTCCAGGCTGAACAGCCCCAACTCTCTCGGCCTGTCTTCATATGGGAGGTGCTCCAGCCCTCTTATCATCCTCGTGGCCCTCCTCTGGACTTGCTCCAACAGCTCCATGGTGAACTGTGAAGCAGGACCATTTTGTGTGTAATTTTCCTTTCTGGCCTGATCCACTTATCTTCTCACTAGAATGGGATTATGCCCCCAGGATGCTGATAAATATTGATAAGGATCATTTGCAGTCTGAGCAGTTACTTCTATTATACATGAACTGTTGTGTTTGAATAAGAAGGAATTTTTATTGACACCAGTATGATGTGTTGGGCTCTCATACTGTTGTTAAAGTAGTTATCTTCTTGTCTTGACGTAAGAGTGGAAGACCTGGAAAGACTTAGCAGGTCTTTTGCCTTCTATCTAATTTGGATTTCTTGCCAATGTCACTGAACCAGTTTTTTAATGTACTCTTATTAGACTTGAATTGCTTGTATCATTTTTCTTACCCACTAAATACCAGCTCAGTGTTTGTCGGAAGAACTAAGTATGTTCTTGACGTGCTGGTGAGCATTTCAAAGAACATCATTAGTCACTTTGGCTCTGTGCACTGAGGCTCTTGCCTACAGGAGACATAGTGGCTAAGGAAGATGGTATAGCCTTTCTAGGTCAAAGTAAAATCAGGCTGCTGCTATTGTTCTGCAAAAGTTTCACAGCCCTCCCTCTGAAGATCTCCATCTGCAGTTCTGAAGTCCCAGCTGCCCTTGCTAACCATGAATAAGCATAAAGTCTCTGATTTGCTGGTACAGCTTTCAGATGCGTGCTGTCTGTCTTCCCACTGCTCTGCTGGGCAGTCTCTTGCAAAATTGCATTTTCACTGAAAAAGAAAAGTAGCT
>NW_009924043.1:18923-22136 GCF_000696875.1 Nestor notabilis | reverse complement strand
GAGATAATACCAGGTGCAAGCAGTGGTTAGATGTTTGTTTCTGCTTCCTTTCTTGTGCTTCTCTGCTCTCATGGGTTGGCTGTCCTTTACTGGTAGCTTCCACGGTAATATCTCTTGTGATCTGCAGTCCATTACTTAAAACTTTCTGAAAGGAAGTGAAAATCAGTTTTGTATGCTCTATTCCTTTGTTTTTCCCTTTCCATGTCACAATAAGACTTGCAATAACTGTGTGATATCAGTATGGGCTTTGGATCCTGCTTGCTGCTCAGCATGTTTGCTCAAGCTGTTGTTGATGTTCATTGCACAAACAGTTGCTGATGGTTTTGAGTCACTCCTCCTTGCTTCTCACATTGATTAAATTTACACAGGTGCCTGGCTGAAGTTGGGCTGTGATGTGGGGAGCTGGAGACCAGCCCTGCTGCTGCAGCATCACTGGGGCAGGGACTGATGGTCCTGGGAGCCCTGGGGAGTCCCCTAGGGCAGGCTGATAAGGCCTGTCAGGGTCCTGATAAAACATGTACAAGGTTTTAGCTGTAAAATTAAAATACCTAATCGAACAGTTTAAAATGCATATTTAAAGATGATTTTTAATTCCCCCCACACCTCCCCAAGAAAAGAGTAAAACACAGCAGAAGCACTGGTGGCTGTTAGATGTGCAGAAGGCTGGACTGAGGTTATTTTCCAGCACAGAAAGATTGTGAACATATTGACACTCTTTTTGACACCATAAACCATAGCTTTTTTGAAAAAAAATTACTATTTCTTAGAATGCTTATTGTAAATTTCTTTTCTACAACAGTAAGAGGTGCTGTACAGTTTTAATATTTCTACTTGTGTACCCCTGCTGATACTTTCAATGTACGGTTTTATTTTTTGGCCACATTGAATGTCATGAAAATAACAGGTTGTCATCACTTGTTTGCAGACGTCTTCTGGCAAAATTGCAGTCTACATTTAAACCTTGGCTGAGAAAAGAGGATTAGTTTAACTGTTCCCTTCTCTATCTGTGTATTTTCTTTCTCCTTAATGGTAAATAAGAATTAGTGTGTGAAGAACTTAGTTCATTTAGTTGATATGCCAAAGATCATATGGCTTACATCAACAACAAAAAGTTTTTAGTTTTTCCGCACTGATTTTACTTTATGTGGCTTAATGAGACCTGGATTTTGCTGGTGGTTGTACATAATAAATGAAGTTAGTAGTGGTATGTATTTATGTTATTATGGGTACTATGTAGAGCAGATGATTTTGTGAGAGTATTTTCTCTGATATACCACAACCACCTGTTCCAGTTGGGAGAAATTTGCTTGCTGATTTACATTTTTTTAAGGTAGAAGGTACACAAAAAATGGGATAATTCTAATACTGCTTTTCATAGCTCTGAAACTAGATTAATCTCAAACTTATTGGGAAGAATGCAGTGGGAATGTGACAAACTCACTTGTCTAAACCCAGCAGTTCTCTAGCTATTAGACAGTGACCAGCTGATGGATGGATTAGTGTATTGAACTTGGGATGATACAAGTGACCTCTAGCAATTATCGTCTGAACTTTTGTATCTGTCAGATGGCTAACAATGCCCTTAACAGACCTGAATTTAACAGTTCCATGTTGATTGCTTTGCTGCAGAAATAGAAAATCAAGGATGGTAGGGAAGTGGTGATTATAGTGTTTTGGGGGGCTTTTCATATCAAAATAAACGAAGTATACCAAGGAACTTGTTACATCCATCATACAGTGGTATTAAACTTTTATATCACCAGCTCAAGTTAATCAGTTTCTCAGACCTAATAGTCTGAGTCTGGGCCACATCTGTAGGTCAGATGAGTAAAAGCATACATTTGTTGGTTAACTGCCATAGGGTTTTTCCAGATTGTTAACATTTCAGCTGCATGGATGCGTGTCTCTCCTTACATTTGGTATGAAAGCTGTGAGAAAGGTCTTCTGTGGTACTGAACAGTATCTAGGACATTGAATAAAGACCAGAGATCCCATTAACTGCAAGTGAAATGCAATATATTTGAGTATAAATAGAATAATTTGAAGTGGGGGAGTTTCTGACAGTGTTTTTGGAGCTGGTTTTCTGGGATTTCATTAAGGTATGGGTACTTAGCTTCCATTAATGTCTTTAAGTGCCTGGTTTTCTTCACTGGAATGCAAATTAGATACACCTTAGTGTAGTGTTACAAAAGAAACCGGATAGGAAAGAGGAAGTATTATGTTAGAAAACAATGAGCCATGTGCAAAGGAGGATATGGTGATGACAGAGTGCAGGAGGAGAATGCAGGTGTGCATCATTAGTAAATTTATCTCTGTTGAACTGGCTGATACTGTGATTCTGTGCATTTTAGGGGTAGACAAATATATTTCATTTATATGGGGAAGAGGCTACCATCATGTAGCAGCTACTTCTCTTAAGTTAGTCTAACTCCAGTGATGTTATCCAAGCGTGTAGTGAGGAAGACTTAAAAAATTTAGTTAACTAACAAAGCTGTCTAAATGAAAACGCTCTTTTGAGGTTTGATGTCAAACTGAACAATGCTGAAAGTTACTTCTTTCAATTTCATTATGTGTTAATAAACTGTACTTGGGCCTTAGTTTAATTTTATGTCACAAGGAGCTAATAGTTTTTGTTACGTAAGACCTGTGGAAGTAAGCTTTAAAGCCAGAACTGTGAATATTTAGAAGTTAGACATGTTTACACATCATAACTGGGAAATCAAATCTTTATTGGTGTTTTTCTTTTTCCTAAACAAGTTGTTCAGATGTTGGGAACATCTACCATTGTTTCAGTTTTAACATAATAGTATTTAGAAAAGAGTAAGGCAAGAATATGACTGTCATGCTTTATCTTCTGCATGCAAAGTGAAGTTTGGTATTTTTATGACTGAGACATGCTGAAGTAATTAATTTATCACAAACAAAACATCTGTCTCCCCAGCAATTTTTTGCTGGGATAGGAATGAGTCATGGGTTTGGGAACTGTGCTGGTCTCAGCACAATGAGAGCACCAGAAGACTTAAGGGTTTTCACTGTGCTTTCCAAAAAGAAAAATTATATTGTGAAGTCAGTAAAACTTAACCTTCTTTTTACACTTACACGTGGCCTTCTACTTTTGAGCTGTTATGATACTAGGAACTCTTCCAGGAGAGCAGTTTCCTTTTCTTCCCCATAAAATTTTCTGTACTAGTAAAACTAAGAATCTGAATGCAA
>NW_009924043.1:12826-18892 GCF_000696875.1 Nestor notabilis | reverse complement strand
CATGGAAAGATTGGTGAAGAACAGCATGTTGTTGCCAAGTCACTTTTGGCCTAAATTTATATATGGGTAAATACCATCACTGAGGTAAAAGCTTTGAGTGACTGGCAAAAAGTAGCACAGAAACTTTTGGAAGAAAAGCAGATTTTAAACACAAACTACTCGAAAGGTA
Organism: Nestor notabilis; assembly: GCF_000696875.1. Taxonomy (NCBI): domain Eukaryota; kingdom Metazoa; phylum Chordata; class Aves; order Psittaciformes; family Psittacidae; genus Nestor; species Nestor notabilis. The sequence goes on along the minus strand of NW_009924043.1, from coordinate 18,723 downwards.
GTATTATGGCACAAGTAGACAGCCGATGGTTATTGAAAATGAAGCTGTTCTCTTCTGCACTTGTTTTTTCTGAGGTTTTATTTGTGAACTGTTTATTTATCTAGTTGAGTCATGATTTATTTACAAGAAGAAATTGAGGTGACTTTCAATACTTCATTCTTGGTAATTTTTGTAGGAGATATAGTAGGTTTTGGAATACTGTTTAACAAGACTATAGTATCTAACTATTCTCCACATGTGGTGCTGTAACTTATAAGGTGAAAACAGCAACTATTTTGTTGGCAGAAATGTATGAAGTTGGATTAGTATAATCACCTTGAACTTGAGCTCTCTGACCTGTTACAAAAATCTCACATCACATCATTCTCTCCAAGACATCAGTTTAGGATTCAAGAACTATCAAATTTAAGAATGTTGTTTCTTAAGGCATCTACGGAGATGATAGTAAGGTTTCAAGAACGAATTAACACTGTGAACTGTAGATTATTGTCAAAAGTAGTGCATATTCACACCACTCTCACTGCATTGATACTGATGATGTGCAGCTGCTAATTTTAGTATAGGATTAGTGTTCTTACAAATTGTTAAAAAACTGGAAGATGAAGGATGTTGACCACTTCATTTGGTTACATCTCACAGTTAAACTGGTATAAGCTGGTGCTGAAAAGCTTCTTTTGGCTGAGGACAGGACTAGCTTGATTTATGATGAAACAGTTTTCCTACCCGTAACTGGGTATTTCTGTCCAGTTGTATTGCTCCCTACTATTGCATAGTGGGGACTGGGTTTGCATACGTGGAGGATTTTCATGAGGCTGTTCATACTGGAAAAAGAGCATTATATTTGGGAGAAACATGTATGTTTCCACATGGATTCCTTTTCCAGGCTGGACACTACAGTGTGGGGCTGGAAGTTGTTTTCTCTTCATGTTGTATTCAGATGTCTTAGTTAAAGATTCAATCTGTTTCTTCCTGTTGCCCTCACAGGAAGTTTTTATGAGATAAAAATCATAAGGCTATTGAGGTATGTGCTTATTCTTTCAATTGGATGCCATTTTATCTAAGGGTGTTGACATGTAAAATACCTTTTTGTATTTTTTGACATGTTTTCTGGCAGTAAACAGTTGGAAGGTAGGAGATGTCATTTTGTTTGTACCATCTGTGTTTACAGTTCAGCACCAAATGTGGGATATAGTAATTTGATTTTGGCATAGAATTGTTACAGAGGATAGGTTGCTGTGAACGTTGTCAATTATTGTACTTCTGAATTTGACAGGGGAAAATTGAAATTCTTAGTCCATTTAAAAATGCGTATTTCTAAATTCAGTGTATTTATGGTGCTATAATTATTTTTGTGTAAGCCTGTGAAGATAGACTGAGAGATAATGCTATTTCAGGGTTCATAGCTGTGGCCACTGTTTAGAGACAACATAAACGATTCACAGTAAAGTTGTGAGTGTGATTTAAGATTGGAAGGATACCTGACACTTGATTGAGCTGATTATCTTCTGGGATCAGTCTAATGGAAGATGTGTATTGCATGGTTTGTTTTTTATGATTTGGTTGTGGGGTTTTTTTTGTTGTTGTTTTTGGGGGGTTTTTTTGAGCTGTCCTACTTTGACACATGAAAATGTGCAAGGGTACCTGTCTGAGGGTTATAAATGGAAGTTCGGTGTGCAAGCAGTATAGAATCACTCCTAAATTTATGAAATGGATGTTGCAGGGTTTTTGTATTGTATCGTCCTGTCCTGTCCGCCTTGGATAGGATGTTTCTTACACAAGCTCACCTCCTACTGTTTGCTGCACCTCCTCATGCCTTACGTTGTATTGTCTCAGTTCAGGTGTCCAAAACATACGTAATTATTCAAGGTGAAAAGATTAAGGGAAAGGTATTCCAATAACTCTCTCTTTTTGGGAAAATATAAAACCATGTAATAAAAAGAACTGGAGAAGGATGTTTTTCATTCATTTTGGTTATCTAGGTTCCCCTGTTTCATCTTTCACTGTGCTGTTATACTGTTGATCTCAGAATTTAGAGTAGAACTGTGAAATCTTACAATGTGTTTCATAGAATCATAGAATGGTTAGGGTTGGAAAGGACCTTAAGATTATCTACTTCCAATGATCCTGCCGTGGGCATGGATACCTCACAATAGACCATGTCGCCCAAGGCTCTGTCCAGCCTGGCCTTGAACACTGCCAGGGATGGAGCATTTACAAGTTTTTTGGGCAACCTCTTCCAGTGCCTCACCACCCTCACACCAAAGAACTGCTTCTTCCTATCTAACTTGAACTTCCCCTGTTTAAGTTTGAACCCATCACCCTTTGTCCTACCACTGCAGTCCCTTATGAAGAGTCCCTTCCCAACATCCTTATAGGCCCCCTTCAGATATTGGAAGGCTGCTATGAAGTCTCCACACAGCCTTCTCCAGGCTGAGCAGCCCTGGCTTTCTCAGCCTGTCTTTATATGGGAGCTGCTCCAGCCCCCTTACCATCCTCATGGCCCTTGTCTGGACTTTCTCCAACAGCTCCATGTCCTCCTTACGTTGAGAACACCAGAACTGTACCCAGTACTCTCCAAATGAGAGCAGAGGGGCAGGATCACCTTTGACCTCCTGGTCACACTTCTTTTAATGCAGCCCAGGATACGGTTGGCTTTTTGGGCTGTGAGCTCACACTGAAGCCGGCTCATGTCAAGCTTCTCATCAACCACCACCCCCAAGTCCTTCTCCACAGGGCTGCTCTGAATCTCTTCTCCGCCCAACCTGTAGCTGTGCGTGGGATTGTGCCGACCGAGGTGTAGGACCTTGCACTTGGTTTGATAAGGTTGGCATTGGCCCACCTCATAAGCGTGTCAAGATCCCTCTGGATGGCATCCCTTCCCTCCAGCGTATCAACCGAGCCACACAGCTTGGTGTTGTCGGCAAACTTGCTGAGGGCGCCTGAATCCCGCTATCCATGTCGCCAACAAAGATATTGAACAACACAGGTCCCAACACCAATCCCTGAGGGACACCACTTTTTACTGTTTTCCAAGTGGACATTGAGCCGTTTACCACAACTCTTTGTGTGCGGCCATCCAGCCAGTTCTTTATCCACTGAGTGGTCCATCCATCAAACTGATGTCTCTCCAATTTAGAGACAAGGATGTTGTGTGGGACAGTGTTGAACACTTTGCACAAGTCCAGGTAGATGACGTGAACTGCTCTGGCCCTGTCCATCAGTTCCGTAGCCCCATCATAGAAGGCCACCATATTGGTCAAGAAAGAATTTCCCCGTCAGGCAGGATTTCCCCTTAGTGAAACCATGCTGGCTGTCACCAACCACCTCACTGGTTTTACCTTGATTAATACCATATTGATCTGTAAGGGATTTTAGTCTAAATCTTGCTGTTTTTTTCAGATTCATAAACCTGATGAAAGCTTTGACATCCTCAAGAAGTCACTATTTAGTCCCTGACAGAAGTGCAGAGGGGAAAGTGGTATCTTTATTTTAACTGTGTAAGAAGAATATCTCATTGCCAGCAGGCTACCACTTGACAAGAGGATTTCTCCCTACCACCTCCATGTTTAATGGAAAATTTCTAGTTGTTAAAGTTGTTAAATTAGAATACTTCTACCACTGATCACTGATTGCTTATCACTTTGAAATCATCAAGGGAGAGGAAAAAGCCAGTAGTTTTCCTTCTAGCTTTCCCCAGATTTCTGTCAGATGAAACAAAAAGCCATTCATTTAAAGGGGGGGGGGGGGGGGGGGGAAGTATTCGAACATACACACTCTGTTTGCAGTGGTTCCCTGTCCCAAATTCTGTCAGGAGCATGGAGCTAAGCAATCAAGCAGAGTGGGGGATAAAAGCCATGGATGGCATTTGAAACAATTCCCAAGATGTTAACATCCCTTGAACAAAACACTGGAGCAGACTGGTTTTTTTCTTTGTAATTTCTTTAGCGTGCAGGACTCTGCAATTTTGCAAGTTTTACTGGGCTCACCTATTTTGAAATGGGTGATACTTAACAACAGTTGGAGGATTCCAGGAAAGAAGTATGCAGCATGTCAGAAATGTGTTCAACTTGTGTTACTTGCCAGAAAGAAAACTTTATTTAGTTAACTGCTGGAAAATATCAGGACACTGACAACACATGATTTACTACTTCTACACAGTTCTTGTTTTCCCTCAAGTAAAATGTTGGTGTAGTACTTCACAGAGGTCTCTCAGCCCTTACAAAGATTCTGATATCCCCAGAACCTGGTACATTCCTTTAGAATAAGAATTTTGCTTTTTGCTAGTAAGGGATTTTGCTCACATATTTGGAGCGATTGAAAAAAATATTTGTGCTTACCAGAGAAAGTTGATATACCTTGGATGGGTGAAATAGAACAAATAGAAAGCTTTAATCCTTTGATATTATGTCTTATCTTATTGTATTACTCTGCTTTTGTACTCTTCCCCAGTATTAAAGTAATATAAAGGAACATCATAATGAAGAGTTTATCCTCTCTTCCCACTTTTTTAACCCAGGGTGTTGCAGGTTACAGTTCAGAAAATTGGAAATCTTCACCCTGAGAGACCTGACATTATTCCATCCTTCTCTTGCAATATTCTATTTAACAGATGACTGTAATGTGCAGAAATTTGCAGTTTGTACCACTGAGGAGGAGTGGAAATAGAACAGTGAGGATTTGGAAAACATGATTTAAGAGCATACTGAAGCATACTAGTTGGAGTAAGCCAGTGGCAAAAATACTGTGTGCTAGCTGTTAGCTGACATAGTTGTGGAGTATTGTGTTTTTGTTCAGTTTTTTCTTTAAAACACCTTCACCTAGTACTGTAGTAATATCCTATCTCTTTGGCAACCTGTACACTGAATTATAAATCCATTTAACATCTGTTTTTTCAGTGATCAATACTTAGTACTTGCAGAATTTGTCCTTATCAAACATCTGTGATTTTATTTGCTAAGAAGGCAAAATCAGGCTCCTGTGACATGTCTTACTGGAGTAGCTACAGTGACTTGGTCTGTTCTAGTTATGTAGTACATACTGCAGTATTAGCACTGCATAATATTTTTGTATATTCACAAAGTTCTGATTTAGCACAGAAATCACACAGCAGTCTGTCAGAGCCTGACTTCCAACCTGCTTTTTTGCTTATGCCTCTGTTTAACTCCCAAAATAATGAAGTCAGTATACCAAGAAATCTGCTCGTATCGAGGCACGTTTATTTTTATCAAGAAGCCCCATATGAACTCCCTTGTTTTATCACTTTTTATTCAGTTTGCTGCTGTGTTGCAAGTTTTGATTTTGAGAAATTTTGCCTAAATTGGCTCCGTGCTGTGTCTTCAATGAACTGATTTCACTAGTTGATGAAAGCTTATGACATCTCAGGTTCTGTCTTTAAACTGCACTTTCATAGAATCATAGAATAGTTAGGGTTGGAAAGGACCTTAAGATCATCTAGTTCCAACCCCTCTGCCATGAGCAGGGACACCACACACTAAACTATGTCGCCCAAGGCTCTGTCCAGCCTGGCCTTGAACACCTCCAGGGTTGGATCATTCAAAACTTCCTTGGGCAACCTATTCCAGTGCCTCACCACCCTCATGATCCTTGTAAACTGATACTGCTGGTATACTGCTGCCGAAGGCAGCCCTAGTGTTATCCCAGCTTTCCTTCCCATGTGCTGTCACACAGTGTGGTGAGCTGAGACACATGACTAAGAAGCCATGTGCCTCTTGTCCAGGTGCCTCTTGAATTCTGACAGGCTTGGTGCCATGGCCATTTCCCTGGGAAAGCTTATTCTAGTGACCCATCAAGTAGTTCTTCCAGTTGACTCTGGTGCCATAAATGAAACTGTGAGTCCAGATTTGAGGGTTGCATTTCAAAAAAGATATAGGGCAATG
>NW_009924043.1:0-12795 GCF_000696875.1 Nestor notabilis | reverse complement strand
AAGAGTGTAGAGAGGTGGTGTCTGGAGCAAGAAATCTGAGGAATGGCAGAAGAAACTGAAATATTTCAGCCTGAAAATGAAAGTCTAAGATGTAATAACTGGTCTTAATATCTAAACATATCTAAAAGGTCGTAACAACAAAGCTGACCTCTTAGGACAATAATTTTCAATGTTGGGAAGTTAGAGAAGCATGACAAAATGTACTTTGATAATCTTATTTTCAAGCCTTTTAAAGGTTTTTATCTTGTCTGTTTTAGTGCAAGGTTGATCTACTGGTTTAATCCTTGTTTGCAGAGCTAATTAAACTTGCTGTTATTTCTTTAAGATAGCATTAAGCTTAATAAACATATTGTAATCCAACTTTAGAAATTGTTCTAATATTTGTTCTTCAAGAATCTAGAAATATGCCTTGGGTTAGGAATGATTTTCTGCTTCTCCAAAGTTGTACTGCTATTTGTTTGAGATTACAACAAATACAGAATTGCGATGAACGATGATGAAATACGTAGTCTCAACACTTCCAGCAAGTAAAAATCAGACGATTATCAGAATAGCAGAAACTGGCTTTTTAATAATGATGTCTTGCAATGATCTCCTAAAGTAGATGATCTCTGTTAGGATGGTAGCTTTATTAAAAGCAGATGTGACTGCTTGCTAGAGCTGTCAGTGTAGCCCAGCAACAGTTGGTTGCTCAGATGATTTCACACTGCAGGCAGCATTTCAGTGATTAGCTTGTCCTGCAATCCCATCCCTGTTTGTGATTAAACTAAAGATTCTTGAAAACAGCAAGATCTAACATACTGAACTTTTTCTTTTTTTCTTAAAAAAAAAAAAAAAAAATTACATGCCCTTCCTTCTCTTGTTTCTTATTTCATTTCTCCTTGCTAATTTACTGCTACTTAAATTCTGTATGCTGAGGATTAGTTCCCCAGTTCCTTCTGCATACTAATACTTCAACAAAGATACTGTCAATCTCCTTTTTTCCATAGTCCCATAAAACATCTGGATGTAAAGATAAGTCAGCTGCTTGCTGGCTGGCTGCCCAAAAATAGTCTGAGATTCTGGCTGACCACAAAACAGTCCAGGTTTTTTTTGTTACTGTGCCTGTGGGATCTGTGAAGGCATCAGCTTAAGTATCTCGGATTATTCATTTTTTATTTTTTTTCAGAGACATTACCTTTACTTGCTGTCCCCTCGCACACTTACAGAGGAATGGTCAGCTGTTCCTAGGAGGAGATTTTTAATTATAGAAATGCCATGGAGAAGAATTGCAGTAGAGAAAGATTTGGGGAGATGCAGATGGGCAGTGTGTTGCAGGCACTAGTTCAAATCCACACAGGAATCTATCTTCCTCTCGGGCATTTCTGTTGGGCTTGGTTGCAGAGTGTAAATGCTGATGTTCTCTTCCGTAATGCTGTGATGGCTGGAATGAAAAACCACAGGAGGAAAATGGAAAGGCAGGAAATGTGGGCTCTCCTTAAAGACTCCTACCTTTACTGAAACATTTAAATCCTCCTGCCTCAGAGGGGTAAATGTTGTGGACAGTAATGCACTGTCTCACTGTGCTCGGATATCCTCTCATAAAAGTTTCTTCTTTAAGGCATTTAGTGTTTCAGCATGGGGGAAACTGTTTTCATTCCAGTGTGTGAGTCCACATGGGCCGTGAATGGAAACTGCTGAGAGTTTGAATTCGTACTGGAACGTGTGCCAAGAACAGACATTACCGTTTAAAGAAATCTGCATGTATTACATGGAGTCATGCATGTACAGTCAGCATCTTTCTTACAAGAAGAGGTGTTTTTATTGGAGAATGGGGAAAATTGAGGCTTATTCATGTTCCTTGATCAACTCTTCCATATGGCTTTTTGGGTTTTTTCTGTTTTTGTCGTGGTTGCTTTGGTGTTTTGGTTTTTTATTTTTTTGTTTGTTTTTTTTTTGTTTGAGTTTTTTACTTTTTATTTTTTTTTAGTAAAACTAACAGAAAAGATTGCATTATGTCTGCTTTTGAAAGAGAGGAACACTAGAATGTTTTGCTTACAATAAAGCAAAGGTCTTTTGCATAGATCCACCACCAGTAAATATAGAGAAGGTTGCTTATTTAAATCCATCTGCTGACTTTTTGATCTATGAAAAACAATTTAATCCAAACTATATTGACAGCTCAATCTCAGAGGTCTGTTTGCACACAAGCACAGTTAGTTGTTTTCTTTTTTAACTGAACAGGCTTTTGTGTTTTGTGCTAGTGTCAGTTTCCACATTAGATTGAGCAATCATGTCAAGTACACTGCATTAGATTAATTGCTTAATTCTGGCATCAGAGGCTGTTGTAAGCCAACTGTTGGGAACAGACGGATCACAGCATCTGAGGCAGTTAACTGCACTCTTTAGTTGGAGGTTTCACCTACAATGTTTGGTGTCTGTTGCATTTCTGTGTACAACTTTTGGTGGGTGTATATAAAACCAGCTGAATCACAAAGCAAATAGCAGCATGCAGCAATAAATTGGAAGATTTGATTGTTCTGTGTCGTGTCTTCTGTGTCTCTATTGAAATAGGAGTTTAAATCTGCCTTGGGGTGCTGCGTTGAGCTGAGCTTTATTTCCAGTTAGATCTGTATGCTGATTGTGCATAAACGCATTTGCATTAAGAGATAGGGATGTGTGTATACATAGGTATTTTAATGAAATCTCCTAGGTTTTGCATTTATTTGGGGTTATTGCATATGTGGCAGTTGTTCTCGTTTCATGCTGTAAACTTCAGTGCATGTATGAAACAAAAAGATTTGGGAAATCTATGGAACAGAATTTGGAGAGTGTCTCTTGTTTGGCTTTCCTGCTGTTCAGCAGTCTTGTCAAATGCGGCTATATACAATGAGATCTATTGATTGTAATATCTGTAAAGTAAATCTTGAAGTACTATATGAAAGTTTTGAAGATACAAACCAGCATCATTTCCTGCTACAAACAACTGTAAGGAAAATGTGCATCTTCTCTCAATCCAGGAAGCCTTTACGTCACGGAATATATCTTTGAAATCACACTTTATTTTGCAGTGTGTGAACCTCAAGAAAATACCTGAGAACATCTATTCCACAACTCGGTTGCAGAATTAACAGCATCAGATCTTTGCAAGCGGGAGAACACTTTCTAGTTAGATATAATTTGAGTATATTTTTACCTGACAGTATGTGTTTTCCCAATAAGTTATTTATTGAAAATTCCTTAAGTATGCGAAAAATCTGAGAATGAAGTTACTTTTGCAAAGATAATTGGTCTCTTTCATTCAAAAGGAGGTCCTTATTATTAAACCTATAGTCATCAACAGTGGTCTTGAATCTCGAATTAAAAAAAAACAACCCAAAAATAAAAAAAAAAAAAAAAAACCCCAAAAAAAAACCCAACAAAGCACAACCAACCAACCACACACACACACAGAAAAAAAAAAAAAAAAACAAACAAACCCGCACACATGCAAAAAAAAAGCCACCAAAACCAAAAGTAGTTGTAATGTTCCAACATTTTACATGCTGGTATAAACTGTACTGCAGATATTTTCAAAACATGGAAGAGGAGGAAAGTGTGGTATAATGAATGTGGAAACCACTTTTTCTAAGTAACTAGCAGGTAAATTTATTCTGATCCTGGTTTTGTGTTATATTTTTTGTTAAAGGATAAGTAACTTACATGGCAAGTGTTATGAAATCACATCTTTTCAGGAGCTCTGCCTTGTTTCTTCCTTTGAGATGGGTGTGGATTTTTCCTTTGATGGGACCATTTTTTAAATGCAGTTGATCTTTGTAAAGGTGTGTGTAAAATGACTTCATGCTAGAACTTGTCAGAATTTGAATCCCTCTATATTGGTTAACTGAGGTATACTATTACAGACTATTTTGGCAAACGATTCTGTTTGCATTGCAAAATAGTAGGTGTTGAATTTTATTTGGACTGTTTTGCTCTCTCACGCCTCCATGAATACAGCTCTTTTTTTAAGATGAGGGAATATCATAAATAGATACCAACAAAATATGGAGACTGAAAATTAGACAATTCCTTTGCTGGTAGTACGCAAACTAAAAATGATGGATTCATGACTCTCTTGGCTTCAAAATCTAATTTGACTGGAATTTATCTGTGTTCTGATAGTTACTTTGTGGCAAATTTCTGGCTTCAGTAGGTGAGACCTGTAGATGATCTTATTCTAAGAAAGCTAAAGATGTCAGAAAGATCTGTGGGCTTGAAAATCTTAATACGGAAATGTAATGTACGTGGTTTGGAGTCATTATATTTGAACAATTAAAAGGGCCGTTTTGCAGTCTGTATCAGTGCGATAGAGTATTTATTAATAGATCTAACTGCAGAACTAATTGCAGTTATAGCTGTGGCGCTGTCTACATAAAGGGCATGTTAATGTCTCCTCTGTAACTGGGCTCTCTGCTTTAGGTAGGCTTCTCCATATGTGGTCAGATTGACCTTTCTTTTGCTGGACATGCCTGAAAAAGCAGCTTCCCTCCTTCTCCCTCCCTGTTCTCTACATTAGTTTTTTTTTTTTACTCTCCAGATGTCTCTCCAAAGTTGACTGTGCTGTTTTCTTATGAGACATGTTGAGGAACTGACCAGGGTAAAAATTACTCAGCAGAAAAGCAGAGGTGTGGTTTTGTCTGCATGAACCCCTCTAGTTTCTCTGATGCCTTTACCTGTGCAAATTACTCAGTTACTAATTACAGAGCTGATGGGATGAATCCTAAAGCTATGAGAGGTGCAGGAGCTGCTTAATCAAGTTCTGTCACCAAAAGCAGTGTTGCTACAGGAACAGTCTTAGGAGTCTGAAACTGTCTGTATCTTCTATGAATGTAACTTGTCTGCCAGCACAACCACAGTGTTCCTTTCCTATGCCCTTGCAGTGCTTTCCCTGTCTGTGTCAGACGGATGAGTTTCCCCCCAGTTACCAGAGAGGGGATTAATGAAGCTTTTATGCAGCATGAAGTTACAGGGTGTCTCTGAGATGATTTTGCATCATACTGAAGTGCTAGTGTGGACAGCTTCTGCCCAAAATAAGCTAAGCTAGTTTAAGAGAATTTAAGCAGCGCGGAGAACAACTTCAGTGAAGACTCTTGGATACTTAAAAAAATTCTGCCTCTAAGTGCATGAAGTTATCTTCTAAATTCTTTGAATAATAAAACTTTATTTGAAGGTTAGAGCTGTTAATGCCCATGAAAATTAACTGGACTTTAACATATCTTAAGAGTTTCTAATATTTTTTTAATGTATGTTCTTATTTTTAGAGAGCATCAGTCTGCTATATCTGTGATCTACAATGAATGCCAAATCTGCAATCAGCAAAGAGATTTTTGCCCCACATGATGAAAGGATGCTGGGAGCTGTCCAAGTGAAAAGAAGAACAAAAAAAAAGATTCCTTTCCTAGCTACTGGGGGTCAGGGTGAATATTTAACGTACATCTGCCTGTCAGGTAAGATTAAATAATTTTGGCATCCAGTTAACTGCTTCAAGTTTACCTTTGATTAACTGATTAGATGTCATCTGTGGCCATAAGGAGCTGGGTGACTCACATCTTAATAATGTAACCAGAGAATTGTGGTGCTTATATCTTTAATCCTGAGAAGCCACACGCTCAACATTTATACCATATAATAAACTGAACACGTGGTTTCATTGTTAAAAAAAAACAACCCAGGTTTTGCCTCACAGCATAGCTGCAGAGTATGAACAAATAGAATATTTGGTAACAGTCTTTGCTTACTGAGGTTAAGATCTTTCTTGGAGGGATGAACTTGATATTATATTTCACTTTAATGTGCTGAACTTTTTATTTGAAGCAAATAAATAAGTTTTCTTTTCACATTTGCTTCTGCTACCAGCTCATTGGGTAGTTAGATACACAACTTTCAGGCAGAATGTTTTCAGTTCATTGAACAGAACAGTGGTGCTATATATCTGTCTCCTGACTTTAAAAGGGGTGAAGATGAGAATATTTGGTTTGAAGGGGAAAAGGATGTATACAGGCATGTTTTGTGAGACATCATGGGAAACAGGGAGAAATTACCTTTTTGTTGCTGATGTGTTCAGATGAAATTGAGCATCTTCAAGGTCAAACCAGCACTTGCGAGAGTCTGGATTTCAGGAACAGGGTAGGTGGTAGCTGTATGATAGTTTTCTTTATATTTTTACCGTTTCTAATAAAAATAGTAGTCCAATTAATATGTTTTAAAGTGTATAAATTAAACCCATTGATTGGGTAACTTGTGCCTAACTATGATATAAAGGTTTTTGGCAAACTTCTTTTTTTAATACTTTGAATACTTTTCTTTATTGTAGTGAAATTCATCGTAATTTGAGATTACATCTCAATACAGTTGGAAAGCAGTTTGTAATCCTGATTTCTCTGTAGTTTATTCCTGTGTTCAAACTTAGAGTGGAATTCAGTTGCCTGGAGGTAGGCATTCAGTGAAGTTTTAGGTTTTCAGCCCTTCGTCTGGGCAGCTTTCAAGAAAGGCAGAAATCTCTTGCCATGTCTGCCAACTGAGTGTGTGTGAATATCTGGTATCCTGGGGTGATTTAGTCACTTAGTTTTTTAGTCATATCACTTGTTCTTTTGAGTACATGCATCTTACTGGAAGTACAAGTACTGGTCAGAGGAAGAAGCGCTTTATGAATCTCAGAAGATTGCAGTTATTTTTGGACTAAATGGAAGATTAGGTTTTATGGAATCTTTAAGTTTTTTTCTTCACTGAAAACTATGTTTAAGCTTACAAAACATAGGAAGTAAACCCTAGACACTCTACTACTTGTGTAAGACATAATGCGCCTGTGTACAAAATGTACATCAATTGAATGTTACCGAACAAAATGTTATTTGTATGCATACGTACAAATGCTTATGTTAAAATATAAGCTGCAGAGTAACTGCATGCACATACTGAGGACAGAGAGATGAAACAGAAAACTTCATTTCTAGCTGAGTGTTCTGCTTGTCGTTCTCCCGATATACAGAGTGTCAAGGAAGGTTTTAAAAATTGATTCACTTAGACTGTTCCCTAAACCTGTGGTTAGGATACTCTGCAGATACAAGGATTGCAGGATTCGGTCCTCTCAGGTTGCAGAGGAAACTGAATCTAGGTCTCCCATCTTTTAAAGAGATGTTCAAATGATTAACCTTTTGAAACAAAGCTCAACTCTTCCTTTGGCAGTCAGTTGTGGTTTTTTAGGTCATCTTAATTTGTAGGTCAATCCTATTCTAGGGCCATTCAGTCAGTTTTAGAATACCCAGGTGTTTAGTACCCATGTTTATGAGGAAAGGTTAGAGGTGTGATCTGTGCCTATAATTCTGTGTAGGCTAGCTCTATTCAATAGGTGGATTTTGGTTTTTAATTGTCACTCTGGGGAACTTAGCCCTCCTTCAGGTCCCCCACCCACATGTTGATGTGTAGCAGCCAACATGGATTTTAAGAGATTGAATGATCTTAGATGCATCCAATGTCTTTCTTCAACAGGGTAACATATTATGAGTAAGGAAGAAACAGCCGGTGTCCTGACTTCAGCAGAGTTTCTCACTGATGACAAGGAGGAGCATTCAGGATCTAAATAAAACTGCTGCATGACGGGCACCAAAAAGCTACAAGTTGTGCTGGGAGAGTCCTCATGCATGGCTTACTATTAGTGGGGTTTTGCAGTGATCTGAGACGAGTTAGTCTATATATGTTTATAGTCTCGTTTATGGAGCGTACAGTATGATTTGGTAATTTCAGGAGACAAGTGACTAGGAAGGGGACTGTCTGTCTCTGTGTTTGAGGGCAGTATTAGACTTCCAAATAACATGATCAGAAAGATGATGCAATTCAATAGGGTCAAGTACAATCAGTTACTTTGTTTGGAATAGTCAATGGCACAAAACTAAGGTGTAAGGAACAACTGTTTCTGCCACTGCAGTTAAAGGAAATTGTGACAAGGATAAACTGTGGGGGTTTTGCTATTCTTGGTAGCTGTGAAACAATAATAGTTTTAGTTGCACAAGAAGTTGTGTTACAAATAAAGAAAAAGCTTTCCTTTAGTAAGGGTAAGTTAGGGTGGGAATCACAGTTTAGCCATGTCCCCAAATGGTCTAAGGTGAACTTTATCTTGAGATAATAGAATATACTTGATGACCTTCCACCTTTGTGTGATTCAGTACAGTGAATGAGACACAGCGGTAGCTAGCTCTGGATTTATTTTCCATTTCAAGAGACATATGCTTTAATGCTGAGTGTTGCAACATCTACCTTGGCAACATCTCTGTCAGCTTTTTACTCTTGTCCCATTTTTTCCAGGTTTGCTGTATATTAGGTAAATGTGGTGAGTAGAGTTTCTTTATATACTTAGTTTCCTTGGAATAATTAATTTTTGCCTTTGCTAAAAGGAATTTGTTAATTTACTGTTTAGAACTGAATTTGTCAGTTGAAAGAATACACATAGAAAAGGACCTGTTACGGGACTTGCAAATATTTGTGAATATACATTATCCTGCCTAGCTGTATCATTCAAGATACAGTACAGAAAATGAAACAGCAGCCATTGTGATAGCTACTTTTACTTACTGCTTAGTTTGTAACTGACAAATTGCATGAATTGTTATAATCAGAGTTAAATGTTTTCCTTACTGTGTTGAATTGGAAATACATTATATCATAATTGTTGTCTGCATTTTTGTAAGCATGGATAGAGATGCTGAGCATAGAGAATGCCCTTAGGCCTCAGAGATAAGATAGCTAAGCACTAAAATAATAAAATGTTGAACAGAGCAAGATGGGAGAGTAAGGGAGGTTCTTCCTTAAAATTTGTGTTTGAAGTATGTACTGGATTTTTTTTTTTGTTTGACTACTAAATGCTGAATTAGTTAGAAGGAAATAACTCATTAATACTCCCAAGAGGTGTACCTAAAGCCTGTCATCAGAAACTGGATACAGGTTGAGGTAAGAAAGCTGTACAAGACTGCTTGCCAGACTCGTGGAAACTGAGCATCTGGGTTACCTGCAACTTTCTAGCCTGCTGTAGTGGTAGGGCTGACCAAGTTAGGCTTGTAGGCAGAGCCGAGAGAGATCTTCTGGGAGTTTAGTTGAAGAGCAGCAAGAAAGGAGTAGACAGATGGGAAGCACAGAGGTGGGGTGGCTGTAGGCAGAACAGAGAAGATGAAAACTGGGATTTTTTTTTTTTGTTTTTTTTTTTTTAAATGTAGAAGAGGATTCAACACAGAGAAAAAACAAGAAATTCAGAGCTGAAAGTGGATATTTATCACCTCCTCCACACTAGCAGACCTAGTGACAGTTACTGGATCAGATCTAAGTTTTAACTTTGTCACCATTGTCTTATATAATTGAAGCATAATTGTTTAAAATAGTTCTTAGCCTTATTTAGAATTCTGAATTAAGTATAAAATACTTAAAAGGTCACTTCAGAAATACAGAACGTTGGCAATTTCTCCTGCTTGCTTGTGCACAGTTCTGTGTGCGTTATTTCCTTTGACACCCTATTATTACGTTTTTTTTTTCACTAACTTCTAATATTTAAAAAGGGTTCTAATTTGTTGTAGTGAGTTGGTAGTGTTCCAGTTAGTACATATGGATGTGGTGCTGACCTTTCAGGACTGAAAATCCACTGCAGTTCAAGTGAACAGAATGAACCAGATGGTTCCTTTTGAACCTGTATTCCTGCGTGTCGTAACACTGTCAGCTTAGCTGTACTGCTCTTTTTAGCTCTGCTGAAAAGCTTGGGATTTAACTGTAAAGCTGAAGTTCCTTAAAACTGGGAGTAGAACTTTTCACCCCTGTGATCATGACTTCAATAGGGTTCTTTCTTTGCCATCTCCAGATTAAATTAACGTATTGTCAGTTCACGGTCTTTTTTGGATGGCTTTTATACAAAAGTACAAAATATCAAGAATGATGCTAGAAAAGCCAAAATAAAATGCAATGAAATCATAAGAAATAATGTACAAAAATAAGATGTACATGCAGAGGGAGAGTGTGTTGGGCTTTTCTTCCTCCTTTAAAATGTAACGTTATTGTCCATGTTGCAGAGCTTTTCAAAAGATAGGCTTAGAAGGCTCTTTGCAGTTACCACCGTAGGTGGATCATGTTTATTCAGTTTTCATACAGTAATTGATTTACCCCAGAAGTAAGTAAATATACACAAGTGTTGTCAGTCTTTATGTGCTATTTTGTATATGTTTTATCTTGTTTCTGTATTTCTTTTTTTTTTTTTTTTTTTTTTTTTTTTTGTGTATGTGTTTTTGGGTTAGAAAATATGGAAAACAATCCTCTGGGTGCATACAGTGCGCTGCCTTTGTAATACTTAATTGATAATTGGTGCTTGTAGAAGACATTTAAATACTCAGTTTTAGTCATCGCCATGGTTCAATCTTGAAAAATCATGTTTCCTCTTCTGGGGAAATACTTCATTCACTGAAGAAACTTTACAGAAAACTTGCTGAAATAAATAAGCTCTTCAGTGAAATTTAAGGACATGTGTGAGTATTCCTTAAAGTGATTCAGGAGGCTGTGGCAAACATTAAAAGGGTCAAGAACTGTGTCCTTTTCAATACGTTAGGTTTTGCCTTGAAAATTCCAATGTTTGGAAGGTGGAGTGGGCTCATTCCACTTTCTTCTTTGCTTTGCTCCATTAATTTAGATATTCGATCATATTAGAATGATCTTACGTGTTCTACTTCTGAATGAGATAATGCCTTCCTGTGATTGTGTACATGGCAGATTACTCTATTTTCTTTACCACTGAGTGTGTATTAGGCCTCTGCTCATCTTTGTTGCTTAGCAAAGTTATTTCCAGTGACAATATAAAATCTAAAAATTGCATTAAGTGCTAAGAACCTCCCCCTCCCCCATGCTTACTGACTGTAAGGGTTACTATAAAGCCAATTTCACATAATACGAATTCTTAATTGGAAAACATGTTTACATCATCAGATATGCAAGAATGGTTATGGCCTTTCTTGAATGGCTTTCAGAAGTCAGAGTGGAGTTACAATTCTTTATAAAAGCAATAGGATGGAAACAGATGGGTCTCTTCAGCACCCCTGCCTTGTCTTTACTAGGGTTTCTTTTAACCTTGCTTAGCTGTCAGAGGAGCTGGGAGGAATTCCCTGACATGTATATTGTCTTTACTTCTCCTTTTGAAATAGCTGCCTAAAGAAGCATCAGAAGCTTTTGATTAAAACTTAAAAAGTTATTTACATTTTATTAAATTATTTTAAAAACAAGGAAATAGACGTTTACGTATGCAGAGGAATAATACTGACATTAGCCTTTCTGTGGAGTGAACTAAGGCCCATTAAAACCTCCATGTCTTCTGTTCTAAGAAAAGCAAAAAATAAAGTCCAAGAGATGTTTTAGACCTCATCTTCTCTACCATGAGCCTCTAACCATGCATGTGTGTTGCTGTGGGTTAGCTTGGGGGGCTTGTGTTTTGTTTTAACAGTAACAACGTAAATTTCATGCTGTGTTTCATGGTGAAAATGCATATCCTTCCCCCACCATTTTTCCCATAAGCCAGAACAGTATACAGACCGAACAAGCTTCTCTTCCTTCCAGTTTTTCCAAGGGTAAAGTTCATAACCATCACTGTCTCATCTTGGTTATGGCTTCTTTAAGGTGAAGGTTTAATCATTCACGTACCGGTAGGGCAAATGAATATCTAGCTCCTCTTGCTGTGTGCTCAATGACCTATATTCACTGGTCTGAACTCATCGTTAAGTTGAATAAATGAGAGTACTTACGTTTTTTGAATTGTTGCTTAACATGGGTACATTCATGCAGTGTACTGTGTATATTTAAATAAATATATATTAAATGTATACACATGTATGAAGTTTCCATCTACTCTTAGCTGCTAGCCTCAGTGCCTGTAGAAAGTGTGGAAGGAGTTGTTTCTAGTAATGCTGGTTGATTTTAACTGGCTGTGCTCAGACGTACTTCATGTTGTGACTTGAAAGACTGACAGCACAGGCAAGGGTAATGCTTGCCTCAAAAACAGCTTCCCTATTATATCACAGCTGAGTGAATCTGCCATGATGTTGATGTTTTGGGTGCTCATATTAAACTGTCAAAATATTGCCTTCATCTGCTCCTAGTAAGTTATTGTGATACTGAATACAGTTAACCAAGCCTCTTTCCCATTCTTTATCAGAATGTGTTTTGTCTTTAAAATATATTTCTGATATTTTAACTCTCTGGTTCCCAAAAGGTGCTTCAGAAGTCAAAATATCACTTGCTCTTGATGATACTAAACATCAAATTCCATTTTATAAAAGGAATTAAAAATCTTATGTAGAAAAGCTGGTGGCTTTTGGGTGGGAGCCCGATTTACCTTCTGTTCTTCGTTATTAATCCTTCTTCTATTTATTGAAATAGAAGAGGGAAAATAATTAACTTCTTTGTCGGGTAGCTTACATTTATTAATTGTATTCAGAATAATACCCTTAATACATGTCGATGCTCTGATCCCTGACTCTGAGTTGTGCAACTTAATGTAACCAGTCTTTTCTCCACAGGAATTTTGTGTAGGAGGGAATCTTGTTATAGCAAAACTATAGAAATGCATATTTGAAAGCATCTAGTCTAAGATTAGTGTGGTTTTCTTTTTTCTTAAAGTGGAGAAGGAATGTATGTGTGCTCCCGTGTTTTCTCCCAACACATTACTTGATCTAATACGTGTGCTGGAAATACTTCATAAATTACAAGCTGAAAGGGTGCAGCTATGTGTCTCCTGTTTGGCTTCACACCCCACACCTCCTC
>NW_009924042.1:44338-46193 GCF_000696875.1 Nestor notabilis | reverse complement strand
TCCAGGTCCCTCTAGATGGCATCCCTTCCCTTGAAGATGGGGGTTATATTTCCCTTCTTCCAGTCATCCAGAACTTCACCTGACTGCCACGTGTCGTGGTTTGAACCCAGGACACCATGATTTTTCAAATGATATATGGCAGTGGCTTAGCAACTTCAGTCTCCAGCTCCTTCAGGACCCACAGAAGAGATCATAATAGGGATTGTCAGAGAGTTTTTTTCATCCCAAAGAAATGTTAATACATTTTGAGAGTCAACAGAGTCACTGCAATCACCTCTTTGTGTGAATCCGTCCTTTCACCACCCATTCAACTAGTAACACATTCGTGACAAACTACTATCACTTTATGAGTCTAAACATCTGTATTTCTTCTGTTTCTAGGCTGTCTAATGCTCCCAAGTTTTATGGGCAATGTTTTGCCCAAGAGTCATGGCTTGGGAATGACTGCTTTCATCTGACAGCCTGCATCACGTAGGTTTGGTTATTCCTCCAGCAAACCCACAATGCCATGACATAAAAACTTCATCGAAGGCTTTCAAACAAAGAGTCATCATCTCTGGCTTGGACAGTTTAGAGAGGGCAGATTGCTGGAGGGTGGGAGAGCTTAGGGGTGAGGCATCAGCTTTTCCACTCTTCCTGAAGCATCTGCTTCTGCTCACTGCAGGGGCCAACACACTGGAGTAGACAGAGCTTTTGGTCTTCCCTGGAGCATCGGTTCCAATGCTCATCTGTAACATCACTCGGAGATACAGCCAGTATTTTCATGTTTAAATGCAATGGTTTCATAAAGACTTCCTCCTGCTGGCAATGAAGGCAAAATTGCCACTTTGTCTTGCAGGCATTTCCAGTAACCCAGTGTTGAAAGTTCACTTGAGGAAAGGGAAAGGGAAAAGAAAAGGGAAAAGGAAAGGGAAAGGGAAGGGGAAAAGGAAAGGGAAATGGAAAGGGAATGGGAAAGGGAAAAGGGAAAAGGCAAGGCAAGGCAAGGAAAGGAAAGGAGAGGAAAGGAGAGGAAAGGCAAGGCAAGGCAAGGCAAGGAAAGGAAAGGAAAGGAGAGGAAAGGGAAATGTTGGAAATTTGCTAGCCCTTTGCCAATTTTTGTTTCAGTTCACTTCTGGAGAAATTGCCTCAGGATCATACATCAAACCATACAAAGACTCAAGAAAACATTTCTGTTCCCAAACTGTATCAACGAATAGCCAGAAAAGCAGTCCCTTGGAGGCAGCTAGAGGCTTCTTGGAAGCAGAAATAAACCTCAGTATTTCTTCTTCCCAAGAAGAGGAGTTTACATCAGACCAGGTTTGCTCCCATCACGGGAAAAGGGGGTTGAGAAAGAAGGTTGTCTGGAATAGCAAACACCCACATGAGCTCTACAAAGCTTGGAGCATCTCCCTTCCTGCTCTCAGAGCAATTGGAGGGCTGGAGGAGAGGATCCTACAGGGGAATTGCACTTCCCAGCAGTAGACAGAGCTTCACAGATCTCTGTTCCTCTCTCAATAGCTGGCCAAGTGGTTTTCCATAGCTCTGCCCTAGGCAAAACTGCTGCACGTCTTTGGCTGTTTTGCTGCTTCTGGGATTTAGCCTTTGCCTGTGCTTCATTCCATATGCAGCCTGTGCTACCTCCCCTCCTCTGCCAGTGCCTCAAAGATCCCTTGTTTGTTCTGTGATAAAGGGGAGAATTGTTATGTCTGTGTGTCCCAACCATTGATTTATCTGCTGGGGTTTCTTATACTCACTTGCCTGGAAGAAACCACACTGTATTGGGTATGAGGAGCTTATAGGATTCCATGATAGAATCATGGAATGGTTTGGGTTGGAAAGGACCTTAAGAACATCCAGTTCCAACCCCCTGCCA
>NW_009924042.1:35180-44324 GCF_000696875.1 Nestor notabilis | reverse complement strand
TCTGTGATAAAGGGGAGAATTGTTATGTCTGTGTGTCCCAACCATTGATTTATCTGCTGGGGTTTCTTATACTCACTTGCCTGGAAGAAACCACACTGTATTGGGTATGAGGAGCTTATAGGATTCCATGATAGAATCATGGAATGGTTTGGGTTGGAAAGGACCTTAAGAACATCCAGTTCCAACCCCCTGCCATAAGCAGGGACACTTCACACTAGACCATGTTGCCCAAGGTCCTGTCCAGACTGACCTTGAACACTGCCAGGGATGGAGCATTTACCACTTCTTTGGGCACCCAGTTCCAGTGCCTCAGCGCCCTCACAGTAAAGAGCTTCTTCCTTTTATCTAACCTGAACTTCCCCTGTTTGGGGAAGCTCTTGGAAGATCAGTTAACCTTGCAAAACAAGCAAGGGAATGAACTGCCAATATCCACTTTTCTTCACTCCTCGTCCCAGTAAAGAGCTTCTAAAAAGGAAGATATCTTCCAAAAAGGAAGATATCTGAAGCTGTGATCCCAGACTTAATCTTTATTTTATATCTAATTAGTTCTTTCCTTTCTTCTTTCACACCTGCTGTGTTCAGAACCAAGCATGCCCAAAATGAGATAAAACAATGCAATGTCATCTTACAAATCCTACATCCACTACATGGGAATGTAAATTGGTTTTGTAATCCATTAATATATTGCTATGGCTGAAAGAGCTGTGATGGTGTCCAGAGGATTGCTGGTAACTCTTATTCTTTCTCTGCTAGTCATAATGTAAGGCTTAGTTTTTGTTGCAGCACAAAACTTTACACAGTGTGGCACGTTTGGAGAACATAACCAGGTTTTGGTGAATGTGTGTTGCTTACTTTTTCAATCCATACCGGATATTAATTCTCTTTCCTGAGGGTCTATAGCCCTTCAGCTCAAGTTATAACTTTTCACTCTATTTGTGTTACAGCTATTTCATCCAATCATGGCCTCTTGGCCCCAGAGACATCCATTACATCAAGGCAGAGAAATGGCTGGAGGAAGAATGAAATGCTTCAGTTTCTGAGCTTGGTTTTGAAATTGTCACTTCTGAGTATAACAAAGTTCCTGGCGTTGGCATTGTTTGACCATGTTGAAAAGTTATTGTGTGTGTTTGTTGGATGTTTTCCCATTAGTTGAGTTTGTTGTTTTTCTTGACCTGCTTTCTACCTGCTTCCAAAGAGATAAATGAGTCTAAGGGGCTGTATTTTAAAAGGAAGGAGTAAAAGAAGGGGAAAAGTAGCATAACCATCGCTTACTTGCAAGCAACCCTGAGGCTCCTTTCCATGATGGAAGGACTGAAACAGAAACCAGAAGGATCCAGAATAGAAAAAAGAACTTCTCATATTTTCTTTTAACTTGGCTGAAATTACAAAAAAACTTTTAAAACTTCAAAAATATGTCATTTTTGAAACTTTTTTTAACTATTACTAAAAAGATGTTATTGTCTAATAAAATAGAGCACTTTTATGTTTGATATTTCCTACATACACAGACTATGATGCAGCCAAAACACATACGTTGGATGAGACAGGCAGAGAAGGAAAAAGGAACCAGTGCTCGTGTTGTCTACCATAAAGGAGCAACATAGAATCATAGAATGGTTTGGGTTGGAAAGGACCTTAAGATCATCTAGTTCCAATCCCCTGCCATGGACAGGGACACCACGTATATCCGCTGAATATCATCAAAGAGGGAAGGATAAGGGACTAACAAACTCCATTAGATGTTTTAAACCTACCTTCACTGACCTCAGAAAAATAATATGATCATAGAATAATCACTGCAAAAAGTAAATGTCCTTGGTTTTCTTTCTTAATTAGAAAAAAAGAAAGATATAAATGAAACTAATTGCTCTGTTCAAGATCTACTTCACCCCCTGGAAATGGTTGCCCATTCCAGATTCTATTGTTAAGCCTCTCTCCCACTTTAAGCCTAGATCTCTTCTAAAATGCACACTTACACTCCAGGTTGGATCAGTGCAGTACGGTCAACAACAAGACAAATACCAAATGCTAATAACCAACCGCCACACAGCGGGGTCCAGCTGCCCAGTGGTTCACATAGAATCAGAGAATCATAGAATGGTTTTGGGTTGGAAAGGACCTTAAGATCATCCAGTTCCAACCCCCTGCCATGGGCAGGGGCACCTCACACTAGACCATGTCACCCAAGACTACGTCCAGCCTGGACTTGAACACTGCCAGCGATGGAGCATTCACCACTTCTTTGGGCAACCTGTGCCAGCGCCTCAGCACCCTCACAGGGAAGAACTTCTTCCTTAGATCTAACCTGAACTTGCCCTGTTTCAGTTTAAACCCATCACCCCTTGTCCTATCACTACAGTCCCTGATGAAGAGGTTTGTCTTTTAGCATCACTTTCTCCTACTGCTGGCAATCTCCTGATGTGTGCATTTCAGGCAGCTAACTACCCTGGTATTCACAAAGCATGCATGAAGAATTCAATCACCAGCAGAGCCACATGTTCACTGGATATCCTTCACCTTTAAATGCCATTTTCAAACATTTCTTGGTGTGCTTGTCCTTTACACAATCCCACAGATGTCTCATGTAGGCTTCTGTTTGTCTTTGAAGGGCTGTGCACATCATGCCTATTAGAGCATTATCTTCTGCTTATCAGTCACGCTTTTGAGTCCCTTATTACTACAGTTGCGGTGCTACTATAATTAGACTTCACATTTTTCAGACCTTCAGAGCAGTGTTTTAGTTTACAAATTGAGGAGTTCATTCATGCCAAAACGTTTTCCTTCCTTATCCATTTCTCTCCTTTTTAGTTTTCTTTTGCGCAGTGAACCAAAATATCAATTATTTGCAGAGCTCTAATTTAGAGAAGAAATTAAGGAATATGTTTGTAACACTGTGCTATTAACTATTTAATCTGCTTAACTAATGCTGTGATGGATTCTCCATCCCTGTAACTCTTAAGTCAACAAGAACTTTGGCTTTTTTTCCTTGTTATAGTGGATTTTTCTTGTTTAAAAGTTAAGCTTTAATAATGGCATGACTATTAAACATGAAGCAGAAATTAGTACTGAAAAATCCTATTTCCTGTCTCAGCAGGCAAGAAGCCAGAGCAGGTCATCACAGCACTCCCTAGCAAATAATCTGAAAGGTAGTTTACATTATTTATGATGGTGTTGCATCTTGACCAAGTGTCCCCATGTCCCATGACATGAACCCAGGACACCCCATGTGCTCCAGGTACCAACTGTGTATGACCACTAGTTCCCAAAACTCAAGTAATGCCTCCAGCTGCCTCTGGCACAAGCTGCCTTAAGGGCAGGAGAGGCAGAAATCAGCAGCATTTCAAGTGAAACAGGAGACTTGCATTGACAAAGGCAGATCTCACTGCCAGGGATGGAGCATTTCTTTGATCAACCTGTGCCAGCACCTCAGCACCCTCCCAGTAAAGAACTTCTTCCTTAGATCTAACCTGAACTTCCCCTGTTTCAGTCTGAACCCATCACCCCTTGTCCTGTCACTGCGATCCCTGATGGAGAGGAGAAGGAAGTCTCTACTCTCACCATCGGCTGCTGGTTCTGACACCTGGAGACACTTGTTCTGCTCTAAATCACACCACAATCTTCAGATGGGATCAGAATCATATCATGAACAAAATTCCAGAAGCTGAAGGTTTTTGTCCTAAAGTCATCACTTGTGAGTACAGCCCATCAAACATTTTTCACAAACATAGCTGCTAAGAGCTTCATGTCTGACAAGAAACAAACCTTTCCTTCAGTCGTCCTAAATCTGGGTTTGATCAGGCTCAGTCCCAAGGCAGATTCTGGGTTTACAGGAGTGAACCACTTAAATAGGAGATTCCTGCTCCCACAAACTTCCAGCCTCATGGTATTTTGTTTACCTTCTATAAGGGACAGATAGGAATTAACTGATCAAACTCATGTCTACCTTCAATCCAAGCATCATAAGCAATGAAAAATGGAACTTATCAGGTGACTATAAGTATAATTTATGGCTTGTAGCACAGCACTCCTCAGTTGCATCACAAAGATGGACACTAAAAACCTAAGGTTAAGAAAGTCAACTCTTTTCCTTGAGGGAATATGGGACACGGAACAACTAAGATTTCTTCTTTGCTGAAGGTATGATGGGATAGGGGAACCCAGAAGAGAAGCTGTGATATTATACACAGTGTGGAGGCTAAGGAGGCTTTGACCAAAACTAATGCAGCAGGACACTGCTATCATGTGTTTAACGAATGTTACTAATACCACATCCTTAAAAGCCAGAGTTGTCCCTTCATCCCTTCATTTTAGCCTGAATATAACTCAAATTGTCATCCTGAAGCTAGTCAAAACTTGACCCAAATGTCATTGCAGGACTCAGTGCTCACTCTGGAGTTTCCATTTAGCAAGAGCTGAGTTCTAGGTGGGTAAGAAAAACTTTCAAACTGCATTAAGAACATTTCCCATGTCTCCTCCTTCGCTATAACTTCACTTGCCTCTGAAATACTGGAATTCAGTCAGTGCCTGAGGCAAGATACAGGAACAAATGGACCACGGTCTAATTGAGTCTAATAAATCCTATGTTCTTCAATAAAATATCATGCTTTTAGTCCCCCGTTGTTTCTCTGAAACCATGCTGCTCTTTTGAGAGCGAAGAGCTTATCAGAAACTAGAAGTCCGAGGGGTTTGCATGCACAACAGAAATGTCAGGTTTGCTGAAATACAACTTGGTGCTTTTCACTTACAAGCCTCGATGATTGACCTTATATTCAATACCCAGTGTAAAGTTATTACAAGGAATTTCAGCAAATCACACGATATAAAAATGACATTGTTTTCACTATGTTTTAGAGCTCTTCTTTTGTTGTGTTTTCTGTCCTAGTGATGGGTTATGTGAAGAAGATTGAATGTTATTCTCTCCAGGGGAGCGGTTTTAATTATGTGCTTCCTCCACAGCAGCTTTGTAACAGCAAGTTTCACATTGCTTCACAGGCTTCTGATGCATAGAACCCGCATGAGCCCAAGGTTTGGAATCTGCACTCACCTGCCTTGTTATCAGGATGACTTATGATAAGACAGTGGCAGCACCACAATTCATGCTCATTTGTCCAGTGGGAAATTCACTCTATGAGGCTGCTGGTGAGAGAACCAGCTCAGACATTGTCTCTCACTAAACCCCAAAAAGCCTGAGTAAAACAGTGGTGGTGACACTGACTTATGAGCATTCAGGTCTTTCCCACTCACTGCAAGGTCACTGTAGCAGGTGAATATTCATCACATTTATGACTTCAGTTTGTCGGAGCAGCAACAAGGCAAGTCTTTGGTGGATGTTAACAGCATTTTTACCTCTGCCAGAACAGACATTAGCAAAATGATGAAGAAAAGGGAGCTGGCAGATCTAACTAGATCAGTCTGAGGAGTTGCTATCCTGCACTTGTTTCCAGCACCCCTGCTGCCCTGCAACGAAAAAGCACCTCCACTCGTAGCAGGGCAAACCCAGCCAGCTCTCTATAGCCCCTCTAGTCCTGATAGACTGCTGATAGAGGCCATGTGAGTGATGAAACATCTCACCAAGAATACAAATATCTAGCAGTGGATTTCTTTCTGTGAGAGAAGCTGGCATTTATATTGTACCTGTCTGTTCCTCTCCACTGGGAAGAAGCTCAAGAACAAATACCCTTCCTTGCTGCTAGAAAAATGCCACAGGATCTTTGTTCCTGATTGTAACCCCTCTAAAGACAGCAGTGGAGCAGACTTTTTTGCTACACTGGTTACCAAAGCAGGTAAAAAAGACATACTGCCAAGTGTCTAGGAATGGGAGACTAAATATAAACCAAGACATTAATGAGAAATGGAGATGGAGAGGTAAACAGCAGGAAACAGTACTGTTAATTCAGCCTTTAAGCTGGCTTTCTACCTTCTATCTTCAGAGGAGAAGCTGGATGGTGCACAGCAGTATACACCGTGAGTATTCACTTGGTGTGAATTCCCCTAGGCTGAATTTCCAGGTGTACGTATCCATAAACATCCCACAAATGTTATGCATTGTTATCTATCTCCTAAAGCACAACCAGGACATTTCTTCAGCACAGCCAAGGAAGAAGTCAGGGTTGCTGAGGTCATCGGGGTGCCTCACCTGATGTACCTCTACCCATCATCTCTGTTAATAATCACTGTGGGTTGCACTTAGTGCAATCTACGCTAAAAACTTGCACAGGAGATACTTCATCCTCCAGCTGCCTGAATTCTCCAAGTCCTTGTAAAATGAAATGATACATTCATGATTCAACAAAACAGAGCAAAATCCAGGCTATCCATGCTAATTTTAGCAATTAAGGGACAACTTAGGTGATAGGCACAGGCCTTGTGTCCATTGCAAAACCACCTCTGGTTCAGTATTTCTACTGGAGATTAGATATAGGATCGGTGAGACCAGGCTAGTCCTGTATCCAGCTCTTAGACACAGTGAGCATTTATGGTGGTGGAAGGTCTTATACTACCCCGGGGACAATTGCATAAGCATACAGAACTGCAGGGCACACCACCAGGGCAAAATAAGCAGCTTAACCTGGTGCCCCAAGCAGAGCCATCACATATAGCTCAGCAGAATCAGCTCAGGCTGCCCACATTTACCAATTTCTGTTCAGCTCCAGCCATTCTTCATCCAAAATCTGATTCTATCAAGCATGTTTTGCAAAAGGGGTTCACATCTGTTCTCCTCAAATTCTGCTGCACCCCTTAGAAGTCTTTCCTTTTTCCTGTCACTGAAGGAAACTTCTGTGTTTGCTTTATAATGTTGTGCCAAGAGATATAACTTTCACAATGTCAGATTTTACAGAGAGCTGGAAAAATACCTCTTTCTCCTCCACCATCCTACTTTTTAATTTCAGGAAGACTTTAAATACTACTAATAAGGTCTTTTGGAATCCGAGCTGCCAAAAATAGTGTGTTTATACACTGACAAGTGAGAAGATGAAGTTAATGAACCCAAAGTGAAGTTTTGATCCATCACACTAATAACAGCAGCATCATTCTTTACATTTGTCAAATGCCTCCATTACTGTAACATCTCACAGTCATTAGTGCGTTCAGCTCAACTGCCTTAGGAAAAATATCCTCCATTTTATCTATTAATATTTGAGGGACAAGGAAGTTAAAGAACTTCTCAAAAGCCACCCAAGACTTTTGTGCTGTAGCTGGGAGCTAAATCCAGAAATCCCAATTCTCAGGTTAGGACTTTAAGCATGTGACAGAACTGTGTTAACACACAAAAAATACAGTCAGAACATACCAAGATGCTGTGGTGGTCTTCTTTCTAACACATAACGTAGGTACTAAGAAGACCAGGCTGGAAATGCTTGTCTATGGGCAAGTGCCGATGCTTTTGTACCCAAGAAGAGCTGAGGGACAGGAACAAAGGTCTTAGTTGAACACTTTTCTATAACCTTTTAAAAGCTACAAGAGAGGAAATTTTAAGGGTGTTTTGAAGTCATGTTCACTGGGATTCAGCTCTAGTACAAGCTGTGGTTATTTAGGTTTCCGTATGTTGTTATCAACATAGAATCATAGAATCATAGAATGTTTTGGGTTGGAAAGGTCCTTAAGATCATCTAGTTCCAACCCGCTGCCATGGGCAGGGACACCACACACTAGACCATGTCACCCAAGCCCCTGTGTCCAACCTGGCCCTGAACACTGCCAGGGATGGAGCATTCACCGCTTCTCTGGGCACCCTGTGCCAGCGCCTCAGCACCCTCCCAGTAAAGAACTTCTTCCTTAGATCTAACCTGAACTTCCCCTGTTTCAGTTTGATCCCATCACCCCTCGTCCTGTCACTCCAGTCCCTCATGAAGAGTCCCTCTCCAGCATCCTTGTAGCCTCCTTCAGACCCTGGAAGCTGCACTGAGGTCTCCACGCAGCTTCTCTTCTCCAGGCTCAACAGCCCCAACTTTCTCAGCCTGTCTCCATACAGGAGCTGCTCCAGCCCCTGCTCATCCTCATGGTCTCCTCTGGCCTTGCCCCAACAGCTCCATGTCCTTCTTACATTGAGGACACTGGAACATGTGTGTCAGATATCCAAGACCCCATCAATACAGACCTGATCAACATAGTCAGATCCCAAACAATAGTTCAGTTCACCCTGAAACAAGCATCATAGATAAGATCCAGTTGCCTAAACATAGGCATCTGGTAGCATTTGTGATATCCTCAGATGTCTCTGATGGCCAAATCAAGCCTGCTGACTGTATTGATCAGCTCTTCACTCTATTGTGGGCTCAGATACCAATGCACATGTAGAAAGCTAATTTCTGCCTTGACCCAACTACCACTTCTTGGTGCACTTCACTGCAGCTCAGGGAGGACTGTTACCTAGAACTAAGCTCTCATTGTAAAGTGATCTTATTTCCCTCATCCCAAAAAATTCCATTATGTTGCCTTGCCAGAAATACGTTGGCAATGTGGTTCCTGGAGCTGCTCTGCTTCTTTACTGTGACTAAAGAAAATACTTGCACAGGCTACAGCAAACAGCCCAAGAGTCCATCTGATGCCCAGATGGCTTCTTGGATTTACAGTGTGAAGGTGACCTATTTCTGCCCAATTTGCAATAGCAAATATCTGGCCATTTTTAATGTCCCATTCAGAGGTGATTATCTAATGGTCACCTTCAGAACAAATCTGCAATGAAGCTTGAATTCATACAGCTGCATCAACAGTAAGAAACAATCGTATGTCTATTGTCCTTCGCACTTTCAGGATGGTCAGAAAAGGGTAGGCATAACTCCTGACCCTCACTCTTGCTTCTCTGGAATTGAATCAAAATAATTGCCCAAAGTTATGGTTTTTTGGTTGAAATTTCACTGGTATGTTAACAGGGTCCCCAATTATCTGTTGATCCAGACACTGAGTGGCACATGAAAACCCACTTGTAGCACTGTGTACAGTTCTGGTGTCCTCAACGTAAGAAGGACATGGAGCTGTTGGGGCAAGTCCAGAGGAGGCCACGAGCATGAGCAGGGGCTGGAGCAGCTCCCGTATGGAGACAGGCTGAGAACATTGGGGCTGTTCAGCCTGGAGAAGAGAAGCTGCTGGAGACCTCAGAGCAGCTTCCAGGGTCTGAAGGGGGCTACAAAGATGTTGGAGAGG
>NW_009924042.1:0-35090 GCF_000696875.1 Nestor notabilis | reverse complement strand
AGGCGCTGGCACAGCGTGCCTAGAGAAGTGGTGAATGCTCCATCCCTGGTAGTGTTCAAGGCCAGGTTGGACAGAGCCTTGGGTGACATGGTCTAGTGTGAGGTGTCCCTGCCCACAGCAGGGGGTTGGAACTGGATGATCTTAAGGTCCTTTCCAACCCAAACCATTCTGTGATTCTATGGACACGCACTTCCGCAGACTGGCCACCTTTATCCTTCTATAACACTTCTCACTCCTGCTCTTTTTGCCCTCATCTTTCCCCGTCTTTTTCGCTGGCTGCTCTCACTGAAGACGTGGAGAAGATTGAATGTGAGTTGGGTACTTGGAAACCTTTAAAAAACAGGTTTTCAAAAATATCTCTTCAGGAGAGCAGATTCATTTTTCTGTGTTCTTTTTCTTCTGCCACTCAGAAATGTTGGCACCTGCTTAAACTCCACTCATGAGGGCTAAATTGCTTGCTTATTCTGACTGCAGCTTTAGTCTCCCAAAATATGTTTTAATATTGCTCAAATCTAACTTCAAAGAAAATGCACTTCTTCCTGTTCTCCATCCTGACAGGGTTATCTTAAAGGAGTCGGACTGAAGCCAAAGAGATCTATCCCCCTCTTCAGCATAATTTGGAACAATAAATGTTAATGAGTGATATTTGCAGCTCGCCTTTCAGCCTTTTGATTGCAAAATAAGGGAGAATACTTAGTCTCTGCCACACAGGTTTTGAATCCAGCTGTTCACATGAGTGATTGCTGAAGTATGAGTACAAAGCCTCTTCCCACTTAGACGTTTTGAGTGCAAGCAAGAGATCTAGGCATGGAAATCATTAGCTTCACTCCAGATTTGACGTATAATTGCAGGGGTACAGAGGAAGATGGAAAACAGACCACTGAGACCCAAGGGACTTTGTACTTTTTACATAACTTTTTCACTCCAGAGGGCTTTGCTGGAGGCAACATACAATGTGGAGAAGAGAAGGTGTGTGGTGACCTCAGAGCAGCCTTCCCATATCTGAAGGGGACTACAAGGGTGCTGGAGAGGGACTCTTTATCAGGGACTGGAGTGATAGGACAAGGGGTGATGGGTTCAAACTGAAACAGGGGAAGTTCAGATTAGATCTAAGGAAGAAGTTCTTTACTGTGAGGGTGCTGAGGCACTGGCACAGGTTGCCCAGAGAAGTGATAAATGCTCCATCCCTGGCAGTGTTCAAGGCCAGGTTGGACAGAGCCTTGGACGACATGACATAGTGTGAGATGCCCCTGCCCATGGCAGGGCGTTGGAACTGGATGATCTTAAGGTCCTTTCCAACCCAAACCATTCTGTGATTTGATGATTCTGGTCACTGAAGGATGTTCATTGAACTACTTGGAAAGCAGATTTCCTGATTATATATACTTTTTAATATTTCTTCCTGGCATAAAAGCCATTTTTCCTCTGTATTGCTTCTTCCAAACCCTTCTGCCTCAAGCAGTACACAGGCATAGATGACAAACTTCTCTGCATTGCATCTCCCAAAGCCTCCTAGTAAGGTTAAGTAATGTGTTCAATATTTATAGCTACAGCTAAGTAATCTGAGATACCTAGAAATTAACCCAGTGCCGGTGTACTTCTGTAAGCTCACAGTATTGGTGTCCTGACTCTGCTTTTGGAAACCCCAAAGTTTTCAGCTATATAAGTAGAGACATCAAGGCAAGCTGAACACTCAAAGATAGGACAATACATGACTTCTCAAATGCACACCCACAGAGATGAGTGCATTCAAGTCCTACCAGCAGAAGTCTTTGCTAAACAGGGTGTCTTGTACAGACAAATGGATTAAGCTTAGCTGATATTGTCCAAGAATAATAATCAACAGCCAAAACATATTGAGTCAGGAACTAAGCAGAGTCTAAATATCTAAATATCAGCTCAATAGCTGCCCTTTCCAGTTAAAGGATTCTTTGCAAGGGCACATGTGTTTGTTTGCTGATTTCCTGGTTATTTGGCATCTAAGCTTATAAATCTGCATTATAGGATTGTTCTGATTAACAAGGGAGAGGTAGTCATCCTCCTTCATTTGCTGAGCAAGGCCAGATTTCCTTACAGAAAGAAGTAGGAATTGCTGGTATCTCCCTGTGACAGTGGGATTCCCAAATCCCAAAGCACCTAGGTGATCCAAGCAGCTTGTGCAGCAGAAAGGCACTGGATCCCATCCCAGAGGTGCTTGGCAGAACAAGTAGTAAAATGTCCTTAGCCTGATATAAAGGCGTATTCTAAATAGAGATAAAACACATACTCACTGGCAGAAATAACAGCATCCTCTAGCCAGTCCATAGCCCCTGGCTGTGTATGGGAGATCCCAGCTAAGTAGGGCCTGAGAGATGATTTAATCTCCTGATGGAGCTTGTGCAAGTAGGAGATGAAGTGTGAGATGCACTGTGCTTAAAATTTTGCACTATTAGACCAAACCAAATACTTCCATAAGGTATAAAGCACTGATGCAATGGCCACTGGTTTTGCAGTTCACAATGATGAGCTACATCAGGGTTGTGTTTTGGAGAATAGAAGAGATTATCTCTCCGTGTCACTCTAGTTTCATGCTGAGTCAGATACTGACTTCCCAAAGGCAGCCTAAAGCCGTCATAATCTCCATGCTATCATTTGTTGATCCAGATCAGGTGTGTCCTCGAATGTGATATAAGAAGACATCAATCCAGAATTAACAATCACAGCTTGATACACCACTACTGAGCCCAATTCTGCCGTGAACAGCTTTAAACATGAGGCTGAAAAAAACCTGATGTGTGCAGAGTATGTACAGAAAGAACTACAAAAATGATTTAAGGGCTGGAAAAATGAGATTTGGGGAGGAGGTGGACTTCAAAAAACTCAATGTGTTTAGTCTAGTTAAAAGAGTAGTCATTGCAGTGCATGAATACCTTCATGGGGAGAAAATACTGGGAAATAAAAGGTTGTTTAATCTGACATAGAAAGGTAGAACCAGAATTAAGCTCTTGAATCTGGATTCAGACAGACTTCAATCAGAAATGAAATAGAGCAGGTGGGACATCTCTGCTGAATCTGACAGTGAAGTGCAGGGTGTGAGTCCTTGAATTGCTCTAAAACTGCATATCTGGGGATATATATGAGTAAAGGTGTTTATATGGCACTGGTGGCTTGGTATCAGGTTTAATCCGATTCCAGAATCAATAGTACCAGGGAGGAGGGAACTAAACTGACAGAATGGGTTCAAACTTAGGCAGGGGAAGTTCAGGTTAGATAAAAGGAAGAAGTTCTTTACTGAGAGGGTGGGGAGACACTGGAAGAGGTTGCCCAGAGAAGTGGTAAATGCTCCATCCCTGGCAGTGTTCAAGACCAGGTTGGACAGAGCCTTGGGTGGCATGGTCTAGTGTGAGGTGCCCCTGCCCATGGCAGGAGATTGGAACTGGATGATCTTAATGTCCTTTCCAACATAATCCATTCTATGAGCCTATGAATCACAGAATGGTTGAGGTTGGAAGGGACCATTGGAGGTCATCTACTCCAACATCCCTGCTCAAACAGGGTCACTTAGGGAACGTTACTCAGGGTTGTGTCCATACATCACTTGAGTATCTTCAGGGAATGAGACTCCACAACCTATCTGGGCAACATATTTGATGACTTTTGTCTTCCGGACATTTACAGTTCACTTGTAGGAGAAGGAAGAACCCTTTGGATAACCACAAGGAATAAAAGTGGCCATTGTGATGGTCTGTATCTTGGCACTTCCAATGATCTGTTTTTGTAGTTAAAGCACGGTACATATCTATTATGCACTCTCTAATTACTGTGTGCCTTTCCAATTCCCCCGTCTCTAGCAGAACAGAATGAAATTGGAAAAGATACAGAAAAAGGTGATGGGGATTATCACAGAAGTGGAACAATCTCCTTGCAAAGAATGACTAAATAAATTATTCTTCATCATCCCAGAAAATGAGCCTGTTGGGAGCTGACAGAGGTCTGCAAAGTCTTGAGTGGTCTCAAAAAGGGAGCAACTGTTTATCCATCTTCTTCTTAAAAGAAAAGAAAAAACAGAAGAGAACAATAGTTAGTGGGAGTTCTGAAATGGAAATAGCAGGTGGCAGGCTGAAAATGAGCAAAAGAAGATACTTCACACAGCAATAAATGAAGCTACAGGACTTCTCAGCATAGGGCATAGCTGTTAAATATTGACACATCTTCATAAATGGATTAGATAAATTAATGGAACAAAAAGTCAATCAGCTGGTGACAGCTAAATACAATAGCATCACCTCCAGCTCCAGAGATCTTCATAGGGTAGAGTGGAATGTTGTGGTGTACTGCCCTCTGTAAACTCTCCCCTTGGCATCTGCTATTGAACATTGTTTTCAATACATCCACACCACATTGCTCAGGCAATGTGAATTCACACTGACTGTGCTTCATGGCTAATGACAGCAACGTAGGTATGCTTGAGACCACTGCAGGGCTTCAGATACCAGCTTAGAGGGGCTTTTGGTTTTATTTGGTAGCAGAATCATAGAATCATTTAGGTTGGAAAAGACCTTTCAGATCACCAAGTCCAAACGTTAACCCAGCACTGACAAGTCCGCCACTAAACCATGTCTCTAAGCATTACATGTACATGTCTTTTGAACACCTCCAGGGATGCTGACTCCACCGCTGCCCTGGGCAGCCTGATCCAGTGCTGGACAACCCTTTTGGGGAGGAAATTTTTCCAGATATCCAGATATCCAGTCTAAACCTCCCCTGGGACAACTTGAGGCCATTTCCTCTTGTTCCATCTCTTGTTCCTTGGGAGAAGAGACGGAACTCTTCTCACTACAACCTCCTGTCAGACAGTTGTAGAGAGTGATAATGTCCCACCTGAGCTTTGTCAGACTAAACCCCCCAGGTCCCTCAGCCTTTCCTCATCACACTTGTGCTCCAGGCCCTGCACCAGCTCTTTTGCCCTTCTCTGGCCCTGCTCCAGCACCTCAACGTCTCTCTTGCAGTGAGGGGCTCAGAAATGAACACAGGATTTGAGGTGCAGCCTCACCAGTGCCCAGCACAGGGAGGCAATCACTGCCCTGTCCCTGCTGCCACAGTGGTGCTGATACAGGCCAGGATGCTCTTGGCCTTCTTGGCTACCTGGGCGTAAACTGGCTCATGATCAGCCAGCTCTAGACCAATACTCCAAGGTTCTCCTCTGCCAGGCAGCTTTCTTTCCCAAGCCTGGAGCGCTACATGTGGCTGTTGTGACCCAAGTGCAGGACCCATCTGTGAACGTTGTTGAACCTCATACAATTGGCCTTGGCCCATTGGTCCAGCCTGTCCAGATCCCTTTATAGGCTCTACAGAGGGATCTTCCCACCCTCAAACAGATCAACACTCCAACTGCCCGACTTGGTGTCATCTGAAAACTTACTGAGGGTGCACTTGATCCCCTTGTCCAGATCATTGATAAAGATGTTAAACAGAACTGGTGCCAATACTGAGCCCCAGGGAATACCACTGTGACCAGCCACCAACTGGATTTAACTCCATTCGCCACCACTCTTTGGGCCTGGCCACAGCCAGGTTTTTATCCAGCAAGGACTACGCCCATCAAAGCCCTGAGTAACCAGTTTTTTCAGGGTAATGCTGTGGGAAAAGGTGTAAAATACTTTATTATAGTCCAGGTAGACAACATCCACAGCCTTTCCCTTATTCACTGAGTGAGCCACTTTCTCATAGGGGATCAGATGAGTGGAACAGGACCTGTCTTTCATAAACCCACACTGGCTGGGCCTGATCACCTGGTTGTCCTGCACGTGAGTGTGATGGCACTCAAAGTGAGCTTCTCCATCACCTTCCCCAGCACCAAGGTCATGCTGTCAGGCCTGTGGTTCCCAGATTCTCCTTCTGGTCCTTCTTGTAGATGGGCATCACATTTGCTAACTTGCAGTGAACTGGGACCTCTCCAGTTAGCCAGGACTGCTGATAAATGATGGGAAGTGGCTTCACCAGCTCCCTCAGTACCCTCAGGTGAATCCCATCTGGCCCCATAGACCTGTGTGTGTCTCAGTGGTGTAGCAGGTCACTGGCCATTTCCCCTTGGATTATGGGGGCTTCGTTCTGTTCCCTCTCCCTGTCTTCCAGGACAGGGGCCTGGGTACCTGGAGAACAACTGGTCTTACTATTAAAGATAGAGGCAAAGAAGGCATTAAGCACTTCAGCCTTTTCCTCATCTTTTGTCACTCTGTTTCGCCTGCATCCAATAATAGATGGAGATTCTCCTTAACCCTCCTTTTGTTGCTAATGGATTTCTAGACACATAGTGCTTTTATGTACCAAGTCACTGCCATAAAAATGAATTCAGAGATGGCTGATCACAGGAAAACTGCATGTTTAGCTACTTCTTACCCAAGACAATGGTGTCATTTTGTATTGATATGAACACATTGCAAAATTAGCACCACCCAGGTTTCTAACGCAATCCTGTCTAGAAACAGCTATAAAAGATGTTTGGACTCCATGGTGACACCCACCACAGCAATACCTAGCAATTAATGAATGATCAAACATGCCAGAAAATGGGGAGACAATTTTCCTAGAGAAAGGCACCTGAGTTGCTTTATACCTAAAAATAAAGCATTATAAAAGATATTTATCTCCCCATCTACTAGGAAAAAGAACCATAAAACATACTCCATAAGTAAATGAAAGATATGAAGTGAAAGGAAGGATAAAAAGTAAGCATCCGTTTATAAAATATAGGCATATTCCCATCAACAGAAGTGAATCAAAGTAGAAAACCTTCTCAGTCAAAAGCTGAAAAATCACAAGGCATCACCCCCCTCTAATTATAATCACATCCCTTTGTCTTCTTAACCAACAATTCTGATCTATCTATTAAGCTTAGATTATAGTCTGCCCCACATTGCAAAGGAGTGGCAGGCTGTAGAACAGTTTGAAAATGAGCGTATAAATAAAGGTTCTCCTTATTTTTAGAAACCAAAGGGTGTATTACAACATTGTGATCCTGTGTTTTTACATTAAACTGAACCGCAGCTGACAGCTCTTAGAAATGAATGTGTTTATAAGGATGCATTCCACAAAGATCTGCTACATATACTACTACCCTCCAATCGCAAATCACAACTCTTTCTTCCCCACTAATGCATTTTGCTTCCCATTATCAATGACTTATTAAAGAGTTGTTTGTGTCATTTATATTCTCACAGAGTGTATTATAGATGGTTTATTAAACAGTTATAGAAGTCATCAATGTCAGGTTACGGTTATGCATTGTTTTCTTGGCTCAGTTCATTAGAACTGAGCAGCTTCTCTTAAGGAAGATATTTATAATGTAAAAATGGAAGCCCAGGTCTGAAATATGCATCAATTAATGATCTTCAGATGTTACATAATGTATAGTGGTTGCAAACCCGCCATAATCTATTACTCCAGTAATTCTGACCTAAAAGCAAGAAGAACATCTGCAATGATGCAGAGTGATTCTTCCCCATCTTTAACACCTGGCTGAGATGGATGTTGGGTGTGTTACACAATACAGCAGACAGGTATAATGACAGGAAAAGAGGATGTGCTCATGTCTCTATTGGTGTCTGGAGGGATTTTTCTTCAGCATGCTTTGCTAGCCCTTGAAAGCATAAAACACCTCCTGGAAATGCCCTGGTGCATAATGCTGTAGAGTTAATCCAGGCTAGATATTAATGGAAGAAGACTAAAGCAACTGGATGTCTACCTATTTTACCTCTGTAAAACGCCTTCTGGAAGTGAAGTCAGAGTTAAGCTTTTCTCCCTGAGGACATCCATATGAGATGCTGACAGGTCTGGGTCTCTGGTGGCTGTCAGAAGATAATTCTGGGACTCCTCTGAGGGGCTGTTTTAGCAGAAAGGATCCATTTGTGAGACTCCCAGCTTCTTACAAGTCTCAGCTGATCCATTAAGAATTGTCTGCTATAAATCTTTTCTCCAGGCACTCACTCAGCAAGGTGCTCGCAGCCAGATGGGTACCTCTAAAAGTCCAATGTCTGAGTCATTGCTGGGATGGTGATGGTCACGTAGGGATGCTCTTTTCTGTAAAGTATCTGTGTGACACCAGCCTTTTCTCCTTTCCCATGCAGAGAAAAGCCATGAAGTCTTGTCCTTGTGGGTAACAGCAAATTACCTCACCTGTAAAGAACATGATCTTTTTTCCCTGCAACTTGCTGGTTATCGCTTGCTATATAGTTAGAAACCTGTCGAGTTATTTCCATTCTAAATAGTGAGTTTTAATTAACCTCATTCACTTCCAACATTGTTTTAGAGGATCCTGAAGGCTTTTTGCAACCTGCTGCAATACATATTCAAATTACTAGCAACAAAACTCTATTATGAATAACAGCGATGTACCTAAATGATTTTGTTTGTCAGAGCACACCTAGGTACAAACACAAAATGCCCTTGGTTTCTGCTGGGACCCCTTGTACCTTGTCTCCCTTTCCAACTGCCCAGTAGCAGATTTCTGCTGATTCTTTAAAGCCAGAGAGGAAGCTGTGGCAAGAGCTTTCTTCAGTAATGAGACCTGCAGGGAGAGGGGGTTTCTTGTGCTGTTTAAATACAGGTTGCTCATAACATACTAAACATCAAATTAAGTGGCCTGTGTGTTGGAGTCAGCAGAAAACCAAACCCCCAGTTTTATACCTTCTGTCCACAGCTTGTAAGTTAAACTCTTGGGGGTCACAAAGTTCCCTCCTGTCAATGGGAGAAATGAGAAAGAAAAGCCATAAATTGACCCACAGTTTTGCTTTGGTCTGCCAGGTACAGAGCAAATATACAGAGACAAGGGAAAGCAGATGCACACAGCACCTAGAGGACTGACTCTGCATTTCCCAAAGTCTTGTCTTAAAATACATTTCTCTGCTGGGCTGTTGATTCTCTTACTGCCATCCAAACTGCAGCTCAGGAGCATCAGGTGGGAAGGGACCACCTAGATCATGATCTCTGGTCTCCTGGGACACCAGATTCCGCATCATATGAGCTCAGGTTTTTAAACATATATTTTGCCTTCCAAGCATTACATTTTATTTCTGCTGGGAGTCTCTTCCAGCGTTTATCTCCTCTGATAGCCAGGAAACATCCTTCAGTTTTGAGATAAAGTGTATTCTGGCCCACGCAGACCTCTTTCTTCTGTCTGCATTGACTTTTTCATCAAGTGGTTCTTCTCCCTCTATGTTCAATGCGCCTGGTGTTCTCATAGCTGATCACAATAGACCTCATTTTAGTGATCCAAGCAAGGTCATATCTCCTGTTTCTTCTTCAAAAGCTGAGCTTTCCATCCCCTGAAAGACCTTGAATCCCATTTTGCTTATCCTAAAGTTTATATTCTTTGTTTCTTGCTCTTGGGTACTGGGATGTGCACGTAGCATTTCTTGTATGTATTCACCAGCAACAGAACTATGTACCACATATGTACAACGATAGGGAGTAATTTCCACTAAATAAACCACTCTTAATACATCCTCACCCTCACTGGGCCACTGTAATTGGGATCCTGCATGTTTTGAATCACTGTTACTGCTATAGCTTAAGTATAAAAATGCAACTGGACTAGGGTCTTCCTGGAAACAACACTTAAAAGCAACTGAACCAGCAGCAGAAACTGGCCTCTCTCTAGTTTTAACCACCTAATCAAAGATAATTTTTCCCTTTCCTGCCACATGTAAGAGCATGGCCACAGACAATGGACCAAAGCTTTAGAAATCAAAGAGGGAACAGAAACAAGAAGTATTTTAATTCTTACTGAATCAAATGGGAGTTGGGCATCTAAACGACTACATGGATTACCATGCTGACACTACTCACTGGGTATCTTTGGTGTGAGAAAGAAATCAAAATCTACTATATCTAATGTAGTTAAGGGTAGTTGTTTAAAAAGTTTCCGAGGAGGAAAAGTTGTCTAAAAGAGTGCATCAGTTTGATGTAAAAGTGTAACTGCAGTGTCTGGAGCCCTTGAATCTCACTAAGAACTCACTAATTTTGAGATTCCTTAGAATTTGGAGACAGGATATAAAACATTCAAAGTTTGAAGTATTGCAGGAGATTTGGTGGCACTGCCTCAGTCTTTGTCATAGTCAATAAGCAATAATCAATGCCACCATTCTCAGTGATGAGGTGCTCCCTGCTCTCTCCCTACTTGACATCCATAGATAGACTATTTCCTCCACGCTTTATTGTTTTACATAGTTACAAAAAGATTAGGCTCCATCTGCAGCTTGTGAGGCTGTGAAAGGCAAACAATTCCCCCCAGATTGAGAGCAATAATAGGTTGTTCTCCATGCAAATTGGGCAAAACAAATGCTGGGTAATTGGCTAAAAATGAGGCTCTGATGATCTCTGTTCCAAACTGCCATTTAAGACAAACAAATGTATTTGCATGTGAGGAATACTGCCAGTGTACAGCTGGAGGAGTCTTAATAGTTGGGCTGTCACATATTGATTCAGGCTAGACTGCACCATGCAGATGCGGGGTGGCTGGCGTGTTGGTGGTCGAATTAAATTTGCTCTGCACTTGTAGGGATATTGGGGAATAATGGGACAACACAGCCCCCAGGCAGCCCTTGAGAACCAAGAAGCTTTTGTGCTTATAGATTCCTTCAGCAGAAAAACAATGGCTATCATGGATAATACTAAATGTATGGCTAGTGATATAGACTGTCTCCTTCCAGTATCTAAAGGGGGCCTACAAGAAAGCTGGACAGGAACTTGTTACAAGGGCATGTATGGACAGGACAAGGGGGAATGGCTTTAAACTGACAGAGGGCAGATTAAGATGAGGTATCAGGTAGAATATCAGCACCTGTGAGGGTGCTGAGGCGCTGGCACAAGGTGCCCAGAGAAGCTGTGGCTGCCCCATCCGTGGCAGTGTTCAAGGCCAGGTTGGACACAGGGGCTTGGAGCAACCTGCTCTAGTGGAAGGGGTCCCTGCCCGTGGCGTGGGGGGGGACTGGATAAGCTTTATGGTCCCTTCTAACACAAACCATTCCATGATTCTTTGAATCTATGACGACAGTCTAAGCAAACACTTAAGGAGGTTATGGAGTCATATTTCTCTAGTTATTCCCTGTGAGACACTGATTTAGGGACTTTCTTTGCTGTTGAGTTACACATGCTCCAGACAGGCTGATCAAACCCGTGTGTTGAGGCCAAGGTAAGCAGTAAGTTTCACATTTTCTGTCTTTATTTTAATGTGTCCATGTATTTTCTGGATTAGATCTTGGTTGCAGATCACAAGCAAGGAGACGTTACATCAGCCCTCATTGCACCTCGTAGGTACAACCTTAGGATAACGCAATCCTCTTTCCAGTTCCCTGACTGCTGTTTGATCACAAGCAGGGATGCAGAGAACTTTGGAGGTGTGAAGGTGTTGCTAACCACAAACACTAGGAAAAAGCCTTAGATGGAGCACTAAGAGGCTGGTCTCTACCAGCTACTGAAGAACCAGTGACCAAACAATGGTCATTGTTTGTCAGCTTCTGGTAGTAACAGAGACCAAACAGAGTTTGACAATCTAGTCTGCTAAAGCACTCACTCGCCACTGCAATTCAACCCTTCCCAACTGAGAGCCATTTGAGGACAAAGGTTAGTGACAAGCAAATGAGCATCAGATATGAACAAAGTCCACTCAGGAATGTATATCCTGTCAGTCTCCAGGGAGATGATGCTATAATCACAGCAGGACATTTATCATGCAGGCTGACCCTGATCTTAATTGGATCTAGGCTGACTAACCCCCTGGCAGCTCCTTTAAAACAATAGTGTAATAACTGGGGAACAGGAATTGAACGTGCTGCTCTGTTATCAGCAGGCAGCTGTTGAGCTGTGATTCACAAATCCTCATCAGATGAGGAGGAGCCACAGCACGGACTGGTTTGGTCAGTTCAGTTATAAAGCATCTGCTTGTGGTTGGGGAGGGGGCAGTTGCAATCACAGAAGTGTAGTGCTGCAGATAGGGTGGGTTATATGTAATAAGAAGGGTCTCTTTTCAAAGATGTATGACTTCATTGGATTCATTCTTCTGTGGATTGATTAGAATCTTCTTCTGCCAGAATCTTCTTATCCAAACAGGCAAAGTACCATGGGTTTACATTGCACAATCAGGGCTAAAATACCCAGGGAAATATCACTGGTAGAGCACTGCAAAGGCAAGAGATTTCTGTTAGTCTTGGAACTGAAAAGGAAAGGGTGTTTCAAATGAAAAACAAGGAATAAAGCTCCACTGAGAGGAGTTAGACTCTGCTTTCCTAAGCCATATGGTAAAGATGATCTCAGCAAACAGTTCATGGAGATGTCTGTACAGGAGCATGTAGATGATAACTAGTAGTGATTTACCCAGAAGAGTATTTGATCATCTGTTCTGCCAAGAGATAGCTTTTGTAACTCACGGTGTTCTCATACCTGTCTACCATCTTACCCTTCTCAACCTCTTTCCCCAGTGCTGTCTACTGACAACGCTGACCTTTCTTAACAACTCAAGCACAAGGTGGACCTTACATATTCAAAGATAGAAGCAGGGTTAGATATGTGTCTAATTTGATCCCTGAAATACAGTCATGTTCTGGGTGTAATTGTATAGAATAAAAAGATAAAGGTAACATGAAATAGAATCATAGAATGGTTTGGGTGGGAAAGGGCCTTAAGATCATCCAGTTCCAACCCCCTGCCATGGACAGGGACACCTCACACTAGACCATGTCACCCAAGGCTCTGCCCAGCCTGGCCTTGAACACTGCCAGGGATGGAGCATTCACCACTTCTCTGGGCACCCTGTGCCAGCACCTCAGCACCCTCACAGTGAAAAACTTCTGCCTTTGATCCAACCTGAACTTCCCCTGTTTCAGGTTGGACCCATCACCATATGCACACAAAAAAAAAAAAAGGAAAAAGGCATAATCGTGTTTTGTGTTTTGTATAATCACACTTAATGTAACCAATCCAATAAATGGACTACTCACATTGACCTCTCTTTTTGTTCCCATTTAGCTAATACTTGTGAATCCCTCAGCCTTTAATTCTTTAAAGACACAAGCAGTAATAGAAATTTATGTCCACAGAGAATATTCTGTCTCAGTCTATTGACAGTTGGAAACTCTCCAGGGCAAGAGATGTCTCTTGGTTTTTAGGGTATCTAAAGCAATGACATCGTTGTGATAATTGATGAACTTCAGCACCATAGAGTGCACAGAAGTAATAATGGAAGACAACAGCATTATGCATCTGGAAAGAGATACAATAAAGAACACCTTGAAGATGTGGGAACTTCTCATTTCTAGGTCTGAGTGTCAAAACTTCACAGAAGCTTCAGCCAAAACAGTAGTAGGAGCTTTACAGAGAAGATGCATATTAAAGCCTGTGTCTACTCCAAAATCCAGACATGTCTACCATCCAAACCATAATAATTTACACAATTTCTAAGAGATCCAGGATCTGGGGTCTTGAAATTGGAGCAATTGGATTTACTGCATATGATCTCTTTCAGGACTCAAGATCTCATTCATGTCGCATTCACCTTCGCGTCAACAAATGTATTCCAGTCTGTTCCATCAGCAGCTATTGCTGATTTAGCTTTAGCTACAACCTGGCTCAAAAATGTGTGGTCATGGGTTGCAGCAGGCTTAGACCAGCTTTCAAATTCAGCCCTTGCCATGAACAAGTAATTTGGCAATATAGAGAGGTAACACATCATAGAAACACCCCTGTTCCCTCTTGAAAGCTGCCGA
The DNA here is from genome assembly GCF_000696875.1 of Nestor notabilis. NCBI lineage: Eukaryota > Metazoa > Chordata > Aves > Psittaciformes > Psittacidae > Nestor > Nestor notabilis. Next base: position 21,351 of record NW_009924042.1, on the reverse strand, counting down.
CTACAGCAAGCCTGGAAACTGAAATGACATTTTGGAAGGTCTCAGCCACTCTCCTGGCCCAGGAGCCTGTCTAGAACTTATCTTACCAGCAAAGACAAAGCTACCCTAAGGGAATCATGGATGTGTTGGACAAATTCCTTTGGCTGAAGCCTGTTGCCTCCTGAAAAGCCTGGCGGAAATATCTGTGGGGAAATGTGGTCATGGAGAAACACTTGTTTTCCAGGTAATCAGATACCAGAGAAAACATCAGCATAAAGCTATTTGTTAGGCTTGGGTAAAATGAGAAATAAGTCACAACTGTGGGACACACTATCAGACAAGAGGCCAAAGAACAGCATAAGAATTGTGTCACTTCTCATGCACAGAAAGCAAGCTGAGCCCGATCTCTTAGTGTGTTTAAATCACAGCATTTTCATGCAAGGGCAAGGATTAACAGTTCACTTGAAGATCTTCAGTACAGCAATCATGTAATCCTTCCATGTTAAAGATCTTTTCACTCCTATAGGTGAGGGTCAAAAGTTTAGTTAAATTGATTTGCCAGAATATTGTTGTTTTATTTATGGGAGAAGCTCTAGTACTTAAGCTCCAGATGTAACTGCTGGAGCACACATTTAACTGGGCTATAGCCCTCTTCTTCGTTGCTCTGTCTACAAGGATGGAGACAAAAGCACAGGTAGGGCAAGCAGCAACTCTGGAATGGATGTTGCTTATTCTTGAGGCTGGGTCTATCATTCATATTAAAAACATTTAAGCCAATGCCATAGGCACAAAACCTGGATCTCTTTAAATGAGGAGTTCCTGAGCATATTAAGCCCATGATAGCAGTCCAAATTCGTGCAGAATTGAGCAGATCCAGGAACAGGAGATTCAGGATAAAAAATACTCCCATGGGGGCAAAGGCTTTCTTCAACAGATTTATTGAATGATATCTACAGAGGTAAGAGTTTGTGGTTACTGCAATGATCTGTGCTGCTACATCAATGATGAAAGTCTTCACTGCATATACAGGTGGAGGAGGATGTCTCAAGAAACAAACTCTCCAGAACATACCTTTATCTTCTAAATGCATCACAGTGATGTTGCTTGTCTTCTGCTTTGCCTGATCCTCCTACACTTGCTGAGGCATTAGAAGTACTGGGGTGGTATGGTGTAATCCCAGCCAGCAACTAAACCCCACACAGCTGCTCTCTTCCTCCCTCCCAGTGGGATAGGGGAGACAATCAGAAGGGCAGAAGAGGGAAAACTTGTGGATTGAGATAAAGACAGTTCAATAAGTGAGGCAAAGCAAACCAAGGAATTCATTCGCCACTTGCCATGGTCAGGCACGTTCAGCCATCTCCAGGACAGGCTCCATCACATGTAATGGTAACTTGGGAAGACAACACGATCACTCTGAACATCCCCCCCTTCCTTCTTCTTCCCTCAGCTTTATACGCTGAGCATGACATCATAAAGGATGGAACATCCCTTGGGTAAGTTGGGGTCCCCTCCCCACTGCCTGCACCTCCCTCACTTGCTGGTGGGGTAGTGTGAGGGGCAAAAGAAGCCTTGACTCAGTTAAACAGGTAAAATGGGCACTGTTGCTGAAGACTTTTTAAAACTAAAGGACATAGAATCACAGAATGGTTTGGGTTGGAAAGGACCTTAAGATCATCCAGTTCCAACACCCTGCCGAGGGCAGGGATGTCTCATGCTAGACCATGTCACCGAAGGCTCTGTCCAACCTGTCCTTGAACACTGCCAAGGATGGAGCATTTCCCACCTTTTGGGCAACCACTTCCAGTGCCTCAGCACCCTCACAGTAAAGAGTTTACTTATATCCAACCTCAACTTCCCCTGTTTCAGTTTGAACCCATCACCCCTTGTCCTATCACTGCAGTCCCTGATGAAGAGTCCCTCTCCAGCATCCTTGTAGGCCCCCTTCTTTATGAACAACAGCTCATTAAACTAGGCTTTGAACTGAGTATCTATGAGCTGTGAGACCTACAGCAACCAGACCTGAAGAATGGCTGATTCCCTCAGGGACTGGATGCCTCTCTCTATTGTGGTCCAGTTGGCTGAGCGACCCATAACATCATTCTTGCAGAGAAACCTTTCCTTCACAGCACAGCTGTACGGATAATGTGAATTATCCTTGACTGTTCAATGGGATTTAACATATTAAGAAATCTGTCATGTCTTAAATTCCATGTAAAAACTAAAAGAGCATCACAGACTATGAAGGACTTTGGGGAGCAGCTGATAGATCCACCTTGTAGGGATAAACACTCTCCATATAGTACCTGTGTACTTGGTTTTATAAACGTAGACCTTTTAGTTCAAAAGGAAACACTGAGAAGTGAAGACTCTTTTCTTTATTGAAGAACAATTTTACCTGCTTACCTTGGGGATTTGCATCAATGTGGGATCCCCCCAGGCGAAGTTACCAGAGGTCATGGTCGTCAGTTCAATAGTGAATGAGGTTTCTGACCAAAAGCACTCCTCTAAATATCTCTCAGTCTTACCAGTAACAGGGCACACTGAAGGAGGTGGTATATAGCTTAAGGACTCACAAAAAAGCTGTTCCTAGCCTGATTTGAAGGAAAGCATCATCCTGCTGCACCTTGTCTTACAGGTTAGCACAGACCAAACTCAGAGAGGTGCTTTGTCCGCGGGATGCTATCTGAACAAAACTTCTCAAAAGGACCCATTTTGAGCTCCTAACAAAGTTGTCCTCTCCGCTTTCATGGCTGCCTGGGTGTTATTTTAGGGGTTTTTCCGTAAGATGTGCCACTGCATGGAAATGATGTCTCTTCTTTTAGCTCTATGAGGACCATTAATTTAGAGTCCAATTGAATCTTTTTCCTGCTGCTTTTAACAGATGCTCATTCAAATATTAAGGTCCTGAGGGTAAAAAGGCAACTGAAAGCTTTCTTTTCTCACCTTGTTTCAGCAGCTAGCAAAAAAATGGAGAGACAGGGGAACAGAAATCCATAAATACTGGGAATTAGAGCCAAGCATTGTCGCATCAAAGGCTGCTACTTTTAATTCACCGGTTCCCAGAGGATTATTCCAGCTACTTCTCCTATGACCCAGCTTCAATTTGTGCAAATGAGTCAGCCCAAGAGGACATTTTAGATGACATTTATTATTTACATTTCTATATCCCTTTGGAGATTCCTTCACTTTCCACTGTGCTCCCACATCTTCCTCTTAATTTCTGCCCCAGTTTTTTCACTGTGCTGTATCATCATGACTGGGAGAGTCAGAGCTGAGGAATAAACCCAAGACCAGTGTTTCAAGCACTGCAGGAGAAAAACTGTTTAATGAAATAGCTCATCTGTTGAAATTTTAGCTATAAGAGGCTGTACTAAAGTCTGCTTAGTGTTTGTCAGTAAAACAGCTTGTATTTTCATGTAGCATTTCTTCCCAGAGGACTTTGTAGTGAAGATGATTTAACAGGCAGCACTCTTATTCAGCCACAATTAAATAACATCTTGCAGGACATAGTGTTTTCATGGTAACATAAGACAACACTATTCCTTGTGTGCAGCCACAGTTTGCCTTTCTTGTCATGCATCTCACAATGCCTTTTCCTTTCCCACAGGTATGGAGAGCAGTGTCAATTTTAGCTCAGAGGTGGCTGTTGCTAGGGCTAAGCATGTGGATGAGGAAGAGGACAGTTATCTAAGACTAACTCCAATTGAACACAAATGGCTTTCCCATGCTATGAAGCATGTTAATAGCCTGTGTCCAAATCTTCCTGTCCTTTTCAGGACATGTATTTTGCTGTTCTTGAGTAAGAAAAAAGAACCCTTTTTCTTTGCCTGAGGAGTGGTGAAGCCTCTGGGGAGCTGGGAGAAGTTGTCTGAAGTCTTTGACCTGAAGGACGGCTTTTGGCCAATGCAAACAGCCTTCCCTGGGTAATTCTGGAGGACCAAATTGACCTTTTATCCCTTCTTTTCTAGATTACTGCTACATAGTGATGTCATCTGCTCTTACAGACCACATCTGGCTATCCAAAGAGAGATGCAAGCCCTTACATCTTCCATATGAATCTTCCTTAATACTCATGAAAAGCAACTACTGGGATACCTTAACTCATAGAAATATAGAAACATAGGCTGATTTGGGTTGGAAAGGACTTTAAGAATATCTAGTTCCAACCTCCTGCCATGGGCAGGGACACCTCACCCTAGACCATGTTGCCCAAGGCTTTGTCCAACCTGGCCTTGAACACTGCCAGAGATGGAGCATTCACCACGTCTTCGGGCAGCCTGTTCTAGTTGTTAGTAAAGTTGAGCTTAACCTTCATTGAAGTGACCTAAATACAGGTCTTGTTCTCACTGATGGATGAGGTAACTCCACGTTTGATATTTTAATAGGAAAGCTTCAGGAAATTACTTCCTTAAACAAGTTCCTCATCCACTAAAGAACAGGAGATAGTATTTCTAAAAAGTCCACTTTTAACGTGTTGATGTCTGCACTGATCATTTGTTCCACAGTCACTCTCATATCTGGGTATGATGTGTAAAAACTAGAGATCTTTAATGATAATTACTGAATGTGCAGCACCTTCTACCCAAAGACAGCAGGACAATTTGCTAATCCGTGCTCCTGGTTAGTTCTTTTTGCCCATCCCTTCGTGGCAGACATGAAGATATTCAGGGACAGGTTGTCACTCATGCACTTTGTTACCCCTGTAGTGCAGGTTAGGACAGCAAGAGCAAAAAAATTCCATTTCCAGTTGCAAAAGAAAGGTGAAAGAAAGAGATGGAGAATCTGCAGCAAACAGATTTGACATTTCAGTGCAGAAAACCATTCCAGAGAGCTTTTCCAGAGCCAAGGACAGACTCCAGTGGGAAAGACTGACTCCTTGACATCAGTAGGGATTGTGCTATTGATTTGCATCTGAGTTTGAACAAACTGCTTCAGTTGTGAGCAAAATCACTCTTCTTCCCCCTCAAATGAGTCCCCTGTCCTTGCACTTCCAAAACATGTGCTCAGCTGTGCATCTCTGCTCCCTGCTAAGATCAGGGCAGGACTGGCACAGAGGCTACAGAAGGTGCTGTTTGATGTCTTGTGTTTGTAGCTGGTTCATAACCACTAATCTTTCTGAGCGATAGCCTTTGCTCACAGAGTGGGGCAGGAACCTAGGGATGAAACATCTGTGGTGTGAGAAACGGGCTGACTTAATACACTTTTCTCCTTCACCAATGCATGAACGGACATTGCAGTATGCAAGATAACTCAAGTTCACACAGCGGGTGTTCTGTGCAACTTCAGGCATATTCAGCATCTTCCCCTAAGTCATAGTTAACTCTTAGAGGGAACAAATACTCCTTGGAAAGACCTGAAGGGTGAGAGAGGGGTCTCCTTGGCACTGAGGTGCATTTTAAGCCTGTAGGTCTGAACTGATAGCGCGCAGTGCTTATCGCAGCAGGGAGGCAGCTGTGCGAAGCAGCATGTGCATGTCCCTGCTAGACCACAGCATGAAAAACTGCTTGTGGCTTCTCTGTTGCTTGCTTTAAAAGGAATAGTTTTGTTGCTGATTGGAAAGAAACCAAAAAACAAGACAAATCCAAAGGAAATGTTTCAAGTCACTCACAGCTTTGAACTGTGGAATGTTTTAATGAAGCTTTATTTCCCTTTGTAAAATGAGGAATGTTTAGAAATGAGAGTCTGTTTCAAACGCTAAATATCTGTTTCACACAGGGAAAACTTACAAGATTTTTATCCTGCATTTTCAGCTCCCTCTGCTATTCTTCTCCATTAAAACCTCAAACACCCTTCAGGCTCTTTGTGCATTCACAAACCCAGGAAATTGTCCATAGATTAAGATGCAAACTCACCAAGGAAACATACGAGGAGCTATGCTGGTTTTGGCTGGGGTAGAGTTAATTTTCACTATAGTAGCTGGTATGGGGCTGTGTTTTGGATTTGTGCTGGAAACAGTGTTGGTAATACAAGGATGTTTTCGTTATCACTGAGCAGTGCCTACACAGAGTCAAGGCCCTTTCTGTTTGCTGTTCTATCCCACCAGAGAGGAGGCACCAGGAGCTGGGGGGGGACACAGCCAGTACAGCTGACCCCAACTGACCAAAGGGATGTTCCATCCTTTATGATGTCATGCTCTGCATATAAAGCTGAGGGAAGAAAAAGGAAGGGGGGATGTTCAGAGTGATGGTGTTTGTCTTCCCAAGTCATCATTAGGTGTGATGGAGCCTGTCCTGGCCTGCCTGATCATGGGAAGTGGTAAATTAATTCCTTGTATTGCTTTGCTTGTGTGCTCAGCTTTTGCTTTAGCTACTAAACTGCCTTTATCCCAACACATGAGTTTTCTCACTTTTCTCATTCTCTTCGCCATCCCTACATGAGGGGTGCAAGCAAACAGCTGGGTGGCACTGAGTTGCTGTCTGCAGTTTGAGAACCCAGTACCTTAGAATCTCTTCTCATTTACCAAAGGACTATTCTAGTTTACCAGTATTACTGGGGGAAGCCCAATCCAACACAGAAGATTCAGTCAAGATGATTTGGAAGCTCTCCATCCTGGCATGGGATGGAAACACACCTCACCATCTTGGTCTATCACCAAGTACCACTTTGATACTGCAGCCTTGTATGAAGACACTGATAGAAATGCAATACTAGCACTTTGAAAACGATAAGTGGCACATTAAACTGTGCTCCAGTTCCTTAGCTCCCAGTGATAAAAAGCATTCATCAACAAATATTAGTTATAAAGGTGCAGCACAACATGCATCAGGAAATTATAGTCAGAAAAATCAATCACCTCAAATGATGTGAATACAACACTAAGCCAAGCTTTGGAAGCCAAAGTTCCTGGGTTTGTGCCTGAAATACCTTGGCAGAAGATAAAGATTTTATCACTTGCTGAAATGAAAAGTGCATCTTTTTAAGAACTGATTTCTGAACCCATGGAAGAAATGCTGGAGTTCATTTTTGGATGGAGGAATTCAGAATTCCCCCTTCTGCCTCTGAAAACTGACGGAAGATGGAGATACCGCACGTTAAAGGAGATGCAGGAGTTCACTGATTTCTGAATTCAGAGTATCACCCTTATTGGTAATGTTTGTAGAGCTTATACTTAATGCAAGATGAATAAAAGAAAGTTTTCAAGCCTTCCTGGAGTCTACTGAATGGCTCAGTAACCTCCATGTGAATGTATAATTTGCTCTTGCCTTTCAAAATGCCATACACAAGAGGGAGGGAGAAGGACTCGGAGGGATAGTCAGCAAGTGGAATGGGTTGTTGGGGAAGCTGATTGAAGAATCTCCTTGGTGCTGAAGTTTTACTGACATTTCCTTTCTAGAGAAGGCAGCCTGCCATCTCAGCATTTCTCCTCTTCTTGAAGTGTCTTATCTTCCCAGCCATGTGTTCATATGCTGTGTTAATGAGCACGGTATATAATACATTTCACACAGAGGCAATGCAAGCCTGATTTACAAAGGATGGGGTGAAAACCTGCCTTAGCAATGGGTTGTGAATCCTAATGTGGCAGAATTTCCAGCAAATGCTATACAGTTGTAAATAATGGAAGAAAGATAAGAATAGACAAGTCAAACCAATACCTGAGAAGCATCTTAATTACTTCTTTTGGTACAAACAAGTAGCAACCTATGTTGTATCTAACGAGCTCAGCTGGGCAGTGTCAGAATGCCTGATTATAAAGACAGAAATGGAAGAGATTAAGCAAGTTAGGATGTGGTTTCTAACTGGCAGTGTGGTAATTCCAACCTGGGGAGGTACTAACATGGGCAGTTCAAGAGAGGCACACAACAGAAGAGAAGGGTGTTAGAGACAGTCACATCTAGCAGCCTTCCAGTATCTGAAGGGGGCTACAAGGATGCTGGAGAGGGACCTTCATCAGGGACTGGAGTGACAGGACAAGGGGTGATGGGTTCCGATCAAACAGGGGAAGTTCAGGTTGGATCTAAGGAAGAAGTTCTTTACTGTGAGGGTGCTGAGGTGCTGGCAGAGGGTGCCCAGAGAGGTGGTGAATGCTCCATCCCTGGCAGTGTTCGAGGCCAGGTTGGACAGAGCCTTGGGTGACATGGTCTAGTGTGAGGTGTCCCTGCCCATGGCAGGGGGTTGGAACTGGATGATCTTAAGGTCCTTTCCAACCCAAACCATTCTGTGATTCTATGTCCTTTAGTTTTAAAAAGTCCCAAGGCCAAGTTTTCAGGACTCCGGGTCTTTGCTGCTATTTCTTCACAGTGGGTTTTCGTTGTTTAGGAACAAACTTCTCAATTTTGCCAGGGTTCAGTGAAACAGAGATGAAAACAAATGATGGCCAGTAAAAGCTGAAATGCTCCTGCTTGCTATGATTCAGTCAACTGCTCCTATGACAAAGTACTGCCTAGATACTCAGTTACCAATGAGTCAACAACCTTGATTTCATTTCTCTGAGAATTGTCCTCAGAAGCACAGAGGCCAAGTTTTTCATCACCATAAGCCTAAGCTCTTCATGTAAGACTCATCTCTGCTGCAGGATGGGATGGCGTTTGGAGAGATAAAGGACACTTCATTCAAGGTTGTTGCAATACAAGATCCCAAAATGAATAGATGCTCTTTGACACTGATGTTTACTGAGTATACCCCATATACGTGTCTCAGCTTTTCTAGGAAGCAAAACCTTTGAATTATGCAGAGTCAGAGTTCAGTATGTGAGTAAAAATAAAGAAACCATTCTATGAGTCTATGATTCTATCAGAGGGGGTTTTTCAGCTGGATTGATACAAAACTGAGAGTTGAGTTGGTTCAGTTTGGGATTTACTTTCATGTTTTTTTCACTTGGAATAGAATGTTTAGCTTCACTTTCAGGTTGTTAAGAAAAGCCTTTGCAGCTAGAGGCCAACTGCAAAAAAGCCTGATTTATTTTAGAAAGGAGAAGTCAAAGCAATCTTCCTCCACAGGAATTAGGCAGATAATTCCAGAATGTTTTGAATGTGTACCATAGAGTGCATAACTTCATTACTGATTGAAAGGAATGACCTAAATCAACTCAATTTGAACCAGTTAAATAACAATATTGATCCCTGTGGAGGTCCATTATCTCTTTATTTTTTCTTCCTTTTTTTTTTTTTTTTTACGATTTAGTTTAAAAAAAACAAATGAAACCCAAACAAAAGTTGGGGCTGTTGAGCCTGGAGAAGAGAAGCTGTGTGGAGACCTCAGAGCAGCTTCCAGGGTCTGAAGGGGGCTCCAAGGATGCTGGAGAAGGACCTTCATCAGGGACTGGAGTGACAGGACAAGGGGTGATGGGTTCAAACTGAAACAGGGGGAGTTCAGATTGGATCTAAGGGAGAAGTTCTTTACTGTGAGGGTGCTGAGGCGCTGGCACAGAGTGCCCAGCGAAGTGGTCAATGCTCCATCCCCAGCAGTGTTCAAGGCCAGGCTGGACAGAGCCTTGGGTGACATGGTCTAGTGTGAGGTGTTCCTGTCCATGGCAGGGGGTTGGAACTGGATGATCTTAATGTCCTTTCCAACCCAAACTATTCTATAATCCTGTAAAAACCCAAAACTTCCATTCATATAGACCCAGAAAGAGTTTAAAGAGAGAGATGTGCTGAAAGCTCTGTTGTAAACACCTTGCCCAGTCATCTCATCACTAACCATAAAAGGTTAAATATAAATAACCCAAACTCTGCAGAACACCTCCAAAACATTGCCTTCGTAGACAAAAAACACTGATCCTTTGCCACACATTAGGAGGGGTGGAATTAGATGATCTTTAAGGTCCCTTCCAACCCAAACCATTCTATAATTCTATGATTATGGAGCCCTTACAGAGACCAACATGTGTATTAGTGTAACGAGGCAGATGATTTGATTAAACAGAAGAAAACCTCTTTCGAGCTCCTAGACAGGTCTACGAACTTCCTTCCTACACTTATCAGGAAGGGAATTGCTGTCTTTTATGTGAAAGACATTTTCTACAGACAAAACAGATATTAAAAGTCAGTGTCTTGAACATATGAGAGCCACTAGAGCTCACTGGTTTATGTACTGCCCCCCTTATATAAGGTTTTTATGCAACTTTCAAAGCATTTACAGGCACATTCAACTTTTCTTAGGATTTAGGGAAGCTTTTTTTAATGCTCTTTCTTGCCACATCACCATCAGAGCTCTTCACTAGTAAGCACTTGTTAAAGCAGTCTTCTCCCACGTGTAACCCAGCAATAAACTGCTAGAGAATGAGGTGGTAAATCTTAATGTGTTCACAAAGAAATGGTGCCCTTGTAGGACACAAGGAATTAAAACAAAAAAAGGGAGAAAGAAAGAATAGATTTTGCAGATTGAATTTTTATTCAGAACATCCAAACTGGAATTCAGAAAATTGGGATTTTTATTTAAATCTTGATGTGCTACTGCAATGTATTGAGGGCGAAAAGGGGACAGGGAATGAGTGATAAATTACAGGGAAGCCATGGGAGCATTTCACTAAAATGACAGATTTCAAAGTGCAGCTTGGAAAGAACTTGTATCCTGATGCACAGGAGTGGGCTATGTGGGATGAATAAAGCTCTTTTTCCATTTGCATAATCTAACATGAACCTCCAGTGCTGAAAATACACATCTTTATACCTTGAAATAAGGATCAAGCGATGGGGAAGAGCTGGCACAAGAAATTTCTTCTGGTTTAAGGGACCATTTAACTCAGTGTAAAATGCAACTCTTCTATGTAGATGGAGCATTGTTTGTGACCTGAAATGCAAGATTCCCAGTTAGGTGTCCACCTAACATGGAGTATACACAGCAACATACCTGCTACAGACACATGAAGTACTCCAGAGCCTGGATTTACCAAAGAGGAAACAAACCAAGCTCAGATCGTATTTTTACTACAGAAATGCCATGACCTCATTGGTTAATTGCTTGCTGGCACTGATTTTAAGCATGAAAGTATGGACCTGGCAGATCCCTTTATAAGTATCAGTGCCAGCTCAAATGCCCTCTTTTTGTGAGAAATCATCCCTGGAAACTGTGTATTTGATAAGAAGCACAGAGGAAGAGATCAGCTTCAGTGAACTGACCGGTGCATCTTCCTCCATCTCCAAAACGTTGTGGTGAGTATTTCTGCTTTTACAGTTTTAATTCAGAAAACCAGGGGAATGGGTAAAATCTATCACGTGTTTAGATTCTTCTCCATTGTCTCTCTCTCCAGACACACCATTTTCAAGTACCTACTGGCTAAGCCTGAAAGACATAGAGCCAGTCCGAGTGACAACAGAAAATCAAACTGAGTAAACTGCTACAAGTCTGTTTCTTTCCTTCCTCTGCTTTGAAGAATATATCCAGGTAACATTACATCTGGAGTGTTGGCAAGAATCGGTACCATCATGCATTATCATGTAAAACCTTTAATAAAAGAGCAAATATTGATTCCTTGAGGGAAAAACAATGGACAATCTTTAATCAGACCATTTTTTCTAGAAGAGTTGGACATTCCAAGGCAAAACCTTTCTTTATTCCAGCACCTGTTTCTTCTTCAGTCATTTGCAGTCTTCTGAACCAACCTGACCAATACATAGCTTCTGAAAAGCACAAATAGAGTTGATAATAGAGGAACTAGAAGTCAGGGTTACACTGATTTCATCTACATTTAAGGAATTGCAGTTTGTGTCCCTACAACCTGATCACCCCTTTTAGAGTGCACAAAGAGAAAAATGTGCGTGTGAGGTGTGATTTAAGTGACATATTTGAATGTCTATGTCAGGATGCTCCAAACAACTCCATTGTGAAGGTTGACTAGCTCTCCATGGGCTACCAAGGGAGTTTGGAGCCATCGGCTTACGCGCCATTGACTGCACTGAATCCCATAACATATTATTTGCCCAAAGCCTTGGGATTGAGTTCACAGAACCACTATAAAAGAGCAAGTTGTCCAAACTCCTCCAAGGACCCCTTTGCTAGACCTGAATCACAGCCCACTGCCTGGGCTCTGATCTTGAAACTCAAAAAAGAAGCTTTCCATTGCTCTGGAAAATGCCAGCTGGTTGCACTTGTATTTACAACTTACTTGCCTTCAAATGCTCAGAGGAAACATTTCTGCCAGTTTTTGTTTCACATCAATATTTACAACTCGGTTGATTGGGGCTGAGGTGGTTTGCTTCAGGGTGAGTAATTATACCAGGGACCTCATACATTAAAAATAAATGAAAGGACAAACTGATTCATTTGTTTGATCTTCATGTGGAGGTAGAAAAAAATCCCACCTTCTCTAATAAGGACAAAAAGAATCCTCTTTAAAGCTTGTCGTCATGTTGTGAAGGTAATGCCTTAATCAAGGGCAGCTCTAATTCAACACTGTATGAGCAGTTTTGTTCCTTGTTTCTCTGCAGCACATTCCCATTTAGCCCTTTCTGATGGATTCACCCGTTCTCACACCACATATAGGTGGTGTCCTCTCCATCGTACATATACACACAGCATAGCAAACTAAAACAACACAAGGAGTTGGACAGAGCTCCCATTGAACCCTAGCTGGTAGAGCCCAGGAGCTCCCCTGGCTCCAGCAACTTGACTGCACTTCATTTTTTTGATGAGGACTTATTTAATAAGACTTTTTAATTGGTTTTCTCTAGGTTTTGCATAGACCAAATTAAACCCATAATGTGTGCAGATAAATGTACTGCTACCCCAGGGCTGGTCTATCACACAGTGAGATGCTCTTTATTAAACCAATCTTTCTTTTTAAATCACCTTCCTTAGAAGAGAGCTAGGAGAAAAGGAAGATGCTCTCGTGGCCCATAAGCCAGCCTGGAGACATGCTCTCTGCTCTGTGCTACTGCACACAGTGACTAAATATGAACGTACATGAATACAAGGGGAGCTGCATGTTTCTTCGCCTAAGCTCATCTTTGATCAATGTATATAAAGATAAAACTCCTGGAGCAAGGCACATCTTCTAAGGCAGTGTATGGAGTCCAACAGCCAAAGTCCTCTTGTGAAACCAAGTTTGGCTTAGGGGCTTAAGTGCATTAACCACTATATGTGTATTTTTTATGGGACAACCTAAATTACATCATTTTGATTGAGCCAGAACAGAGATGTGAGTGAGCCCAGGGACATTTACATTGTCTGTACCTTTAGTGAGCTACAAAACAAGTTGTTCTGGTAACTTCTTGGGGTCACTGCAGTCAACAGCTTCTTTGTGTTTTCCATGATAGGCTGGTTCCTAAATAAAAAGGGCCTGATCCTTTTGTTCATAAAACCCATGCAGGCATCATTTGGGTTTTAAGAACAAAGGTCCCTCTTTCAGGACCACAAATGGTGGGACCCATATGACAAGGCAGGGCAAAAGCATCTTTGCCAATAATCTTGCCAATGTGGAAAGAATGGCTTTAAATTGGGAATTACAGGGGATGGTGGTAATAACTGGCAGTTAACTGAGGGAGCTGGAGGGTGGTAAGTACCTAGGGTAAGGTGGTGGGTGAAAGAAAGACCCAAGAAAGGATGAAAACAGATCAGAAAATGATCCTCTTCCCATGGTTGTGCACAAATGACTGGCAAACAAGCAGAGGAGAGACATCTCCCTGTTTGCACAGGCCCCTCTGCAGCATCACAGCATCCTTAAAATAACAGAGACTTGGTAGGACAGCTTGCAGGTCTGAGTCCTGCAATGGATGCTATGGACTCCCCACGAAAGGCAGGCAGGTTAGGCCAGAGGTCCTCTCCAACCTGCATGTTTAGGAATCTGCATTTCTACCTAGAAAATCACTGGTGGTCAATGTCATTCAAAGCAGGTGACCTGTGGAAGACTGCAGTGTTCTGCACTGAATAGAATACACAAAAGCTGGTTTGAGCTGTGGCTTAAGAAGATGAAAAAGACAGTGTGCACAGCCAGTTCTGAATGTGATGTAGCTGGTACCCCTCACGAACGTGCTTGGTAATGTAGGAATGTGCCTACCTCCCTGATGGACATTTAGGGAGAGGGATAAATCCTTGCAAAAAGCAGCTAGAAATATGAACCAGAGCCAAGGTCAGGATGAAAGGTTTTCCCTTCCTGCCCAGATGACCAGCTAGGGAGGATTTTTCTTCTCCTTTGCTGAGTCAAAGAAAGGCAACATTAGAAGAGCTTGTTTCAAGGGAGGATGAACAAGGAAAGGGTGACAATGGAGAAAGCCTGGAGCAGGACAGGACCAAGATGAAGCGATTCCCTGATTGCACTAGCTTTGTGTCCTGGTGTGCTACCTTGCAGCATGTCTGCAAAGGGCCAGTGAAGGCAGCTGGACAATGAGAGAACCAATGGCCCACCATTACTGCATCCTGTACCAGGTCTGTCTTTCTGTCCAAGGGACACGCTGTGCCACCAGTAAGTGCCTAACTTTTACAGCATTTACCCTCCAGAGCTCAGAAAGAGGTGTGTTTTCAGACCTATTTCCACAAACAGAGAGAGGAACATGTCTGGAACAGTGCAGGGAAACCACCCACCCCAGCTGTTACTGTCGTTTTATACCCGGTGTTTTGCTTGGGTTTCTCATGAGAAAGAGTAAAAGGAAGAGTAAGAGAAAATGAGACATGCAGCAGGAAAACAAATAGAATCATAGAATCAATCATAGAATGGTTTGGGTTGGAAAGGACCTTATGATCATTCAGTTCCAACCCCCTGCCATGGGCAGGGACACCTCACACTAGACCATGTCACCCGAGGCTCTGCCCAATGTGGCCTTGAACACTGCCAGGGATGGAGCATTTACCACTTCTTTGGGCAGCTTGTGCCAGTGCCTCAGCACCCTCACAGTGACACAGTGTGAAATGAAAGACACACTGTGAAAAGAGGAGAGGTCAAAAGAAAGGATAAAAGGGGATGGGACACAAAGAGAAAACATCCAGGAAAAAGGAGGCAGACATGCACTGGATTCACTAGTCAATGTTACATGAGAAATAACCAGGATCTGCAGTGATGGACAGATGTGTTGGGTTCTATCAGAGAACAAGCGACTGCAAAAGGGAGAAAAGGGAGACAGAAGAAGAAAGAAGGAGGGAGAAATTAAAGCAGCAGCGAGTGAAAAATAATCAAAGATAAATAAAGTCGACACAAAAAACGACTTTCATTTTGTTTTGCAGCTACACTGAAGTGAGCAGAGACTTTAATTTGCCTCCTTCCCACAGTCTCAGCCCTGCTGATTCATTCAGCTCGGCAAGGCTACGCTGCTCACTAACCTGTAGTACCAATTTATATGCTAATCGCTTTCGTTTGTAAATCAAGGCAGTCTTCTCCAGTGCCTCCCACCACCCTGTATTCACTGGTGCGAAATGCTGTCCATCTCTGCACACAGGGCTGGGAATTGTCGGCTCCGAGACACAAAAGGCATCAAATCCAAGATAATTGGATCATCGATGGAGTTCATCCCCGTAGATTAAGTTGCTGTTTCATCTCAGCCCCTTACCTGCTCAGCAGGATAGCAGGAATCTTTCCAGAGTTTTATAATTAGTCAAGCTTGGCAAAGGAAAAAAGTACAGAAATCCTTCCTTTCCCTCTCTATCCATCAGTGTTCCCTGATTTTCTTCTGAAGGATAAGCTGGAACAAGAGAACAGCACTGTTTTTTTCTTACAATGGTTTGGTTTGGAAGGGACCTTAAAGATCATCTGGTGATTCTTAGATTCTTTTTACACTTTTGAAAGAGCAATAGAGCATATTCTGCCCATATCCAGAGGACAGGTTGGAAAACAAATGGAACTATTAAGGTCCTGGGTTACTTCCAGTCTCCTGATGGAGGGTTGTCAAGGAACCAAAGAAAACAATATCCTGATTTTCTAAAGGAAAGATGCTTTTGGAAAACTTTGAAAGAACAAGTAGTGCATTTCCTTAATAGAGGTTAGGATTGTGCTTAATTCATCACCAGGTTAAAAAGAGATCTTTTGATTCTTTCCATTCCCTCTGAGAGAATTCCCTCTCACTACACGGTGCTGCTCCAAGCACCCACTGGGATTATGAATTAAGCTAAAAAGAAAGAGATGTGAGTGGGTCTCCTACTCCGCCACCCGATATTCTGCAGTGGACACAAATGCTCCGTTGCTTTGAATAGGAAGTCTGTCCTCTTCTTGACAAACAATTTTTCACAGACCAGTGAGAACAGCATAGTTTGGTATGCAAAGGTTGCTACTGGAGAAATTAATACTAGTCCTTAACACTGCAGAACTCCTAGCCAAGTTTCTGGCAATCAATACCAAGAAAAGGAAGAGCACTGCAGAGCAATCATGCAGTTCTAACTCCAAAGGCAGCCCCATCTCTTCAGAAAACCTCTTCCTTCAATATATTTTCCCCCAGGATGCTCTCTTGCTGTCATCTTCTGTGTTTAACAGCACCCAAAGGGGTCCCCAGTATAAGCTACTCCTGTACAGACAAGGAGAAACCCACTGCTGAGTCTCTAGACTGGACCTGTGGGTTTTGGAGCTGTCCTTTGGGTGAATTTTGACCACTTTCCTCCTATGAACACACTAACTTTGAACACAGAGCCAGCATTAACAGCAATGGGATTAGATGCTTAATGAGTGGCAAAGGCAGCACAGTGACATTGATACCCCCATGCTGCAGGTCCGGGTGTTCTGGTCCAATCCTGCACCTGATGACCAGAGTGTTCTGTCTGTTTATTAGATGTCATTTCTAACAGTTTTCTGTGCTGTTTTGCTCTGTTATTTCTATCCTGAGCTCTGTGTGAATGCAGTGACCTGCAAGCCAGACTGGCTGTGAGCAGGGTAGAGAGATCTGGAGCTGCCTGCTCTACTGGGGTGTCGTGGTTCAAACCCAGCCGGCAACTTGGAACCTATCCTGAGCTCTGTGTGAATGCAGTGACCTGCAAGCCAGACTGGCTGTGAGCAGGGTAGAGAGATCTGGAGCTGCCTGCTCTACTGGGGCCACCAGCCTCAGGAGAGAAGGTTCCTGGTGCCAGACATGGGGAGGACTGAAACCTGGGGGCCAAATGCTTAACAAACTAGACCCAAGTGGAGAAGAGATTCAGAGCAGCCCTGTGGAGAAGGACTTGGGGCTGTTGGTTGATGAGAAGCTTGACATGAGCCAGCTTCAGTGTGTGCTTGAGCCCAGAAACCAACCGTATCCTGGGCTGCATCAAAAGAAACGTGACCAGCAGGTTGAAGGAGGTGATCCTGCCCCTCTACTCTGCTCTCGTGAGACCCCACTTGCAGCACTGGGTGCAGTTCTGGGGTCCTCAACATAAAAAGGACATGGAGCTGCTGGAGCAAGCCCAGAGGAGGCCATGAGGATGATCAGGGGCTGGAGCACCTCCCGTATGAAGACAGGCTGAGAAAGTTGGGGCTGTTCAGTCTGGAGAAGAGCAGCTGCGTGAAGACATCAGAGCAGCTTCCAGGGTCTGAAGGGGGCCTATAAGGATGCTGGGGAGGAACTCTTCATTAGAGACTGTAGTGATAGGACAAGGAATCTCATCAGGTTCTTGCAAAATGTCATCTTCTTTTCTTTATTGCTACTGGAAGGGTCTTTCCTGGTACCCTCCAAGTTTGTTGTTTGATTTTTCTCTGATTGATGATTGCCCTGAGTGCATCCAAGCCTCTGTCCCTTGATGCTCCCATCTGCTGAGCCTCCCAGGCTGCAGCATCAGCTTTGCGCTTAGCTTGACCATGTGTGCTGCAGTATGCAACATTGTTCTGTTCTTCTCCCTGCTCTCACCAGGCATCTAGTTCTCCTCAGATGACATCTCAATCCCTCTTTGTACCGACAACATCCCTCAAAGCTTTGCCTCCAAATCTTTTAACGGCAAACACAATTTGTTTGTTCCAAGGCTTCAAACGAATATATTAAATAGGACAAAATCTTTGGCTTAATTGAGGAACAGGATTATTGACTTGTGCCCTACTCCCATCATAGCCGTTTACCCACCAGCACCTTCTTTATCTACCACTCACATGAATTCTCATCTTTTCCACCAAGACCACAGTGCAATAGTCTATGAGACACTTTGCTCAGAACAGACAAATTATTCTGGCCACAGATCTAAGCTCAGGGAAATCAGCTGTTTTATTTAAGGAAGGTAATAAATTGCTATGGAAAAGCCCTCTTCAGTTGACTGTCTATGCCATGGGATCCATTCTGTATTCATTTTGCCTTTACTGACTCTTATAATGGGTCCAAAATCCTGCCTGACACTGAATGGGGGTGATTTGCACTGTCCTGCCCTAGCTGGACTTAAAAGCATCACTGAGGCCAAGATTTAAACCACTTTCTTTCATTACCACACAGTAGGTGTCACTGCTGAAATGCCTGACCCATCTCAGGTCAGCAGAGAGCTTATCTGATGAGCAGCAGCCAGGACCCAGCAATTCCTTTGACATCGTCCAAGAGATTCAGCAAAACTGAGCGAGAGGATTTTATACATTGAATGGTACAATGGCTTGTCCTAAAGGGCATCTGTGGAAAAGCCAGATGCTCAGCATTGATCCCTTCCCTCTGCTGCTGGATTTTCTGTGCTCACATCAAACCTTTCTGTCTTTTCTCTGTGCTCCTGCACTTCAAGCAGGTTGCCAACCCTTTGAAGGGTGTCTCTTATTTCCCATGTAAATGCAAATCAGCCATAAGTGATGGAAGCCCACGTTGGCCAAGACCTCAAAGCTTCAATTACAATATTAATAATAGGTCCAAACATGAGATAACACGAAGAAGCTGCCAATTATTCCAGCCAACAATTGATCAAAGCCAAGAAACTCCTGATATATACATTAAGCGATGCTTTGATTGTCCATTCCCTGAAAACTCTGAGCCCACACAGGCCAGGAGATGAGGATTTGCCTTTTCATTTAATGATTCTCCTGTACAGAAACTCCCCTGCACTTCTCTTGCTTCCTGCAGAATTTGCCTCTTTCTCTCCTGCTTTCAAATCACTCCCAGCATTTGCATAACTTCCTTTGGTTAATGCTCCACCTCTGCAGAGGTCACTTGTCAAAGTGCTGCCGTGATGAGGTGTATTTTAATTCTGAATTTCCATAGCTTTGAAGCTGACATTTTCCATTAGAGAGAGAAAAAAGGAAGTCTCCATCCTGCTTATTACTGCATAAAGCACAGCTACATGCCAGCAGCAGGTTGGAGACATGTCAGGAAATGTGGCTATGCCGGGTGCTGGCACTGCTGCCCAATGAATTGGGAAAGCCAAAACATGGGAAGATTAAGGCATTGATGCAAAAGTGATGCAGAAAAGCCTGTGACAAAGCTAGAAACTGAGTCCCCATCTCAGGTGTCTCTGCTCAGTATCTGCTCCATAGATACTGCATGTATCCAGGAAACTACAATATGTGTTGACTCCTGCACTGCTACCCCAAAACAGGAACCCAAGATCGTTTCTCATGCCCTGAGCAATGTGGTTTTCATGCCTGCCCTGAAAGCAACCTGCAGGAGGGCAGCAACCTGCTGAGTTTAGATTTAAAGAGTTCATTCCCAGCTGGTCACCGGTGAGAGGCAAAAATGAGCCAGTCCCAGAGGGTCAGGTGAGGAATGTTCTTCTGCTCTGCTTTTCCTTTGCTTAAGCTGGACTTTGCTACCAGGCTGCTTGGTTGAAAAAATATCTGTGTCCTTGGAATAGGAACAAAGAAAATAAAAGGAGAGAAAAGAACAAAAAAGAAAAACCCCAACCAAATAAAATCCACCAAAAAACAACTGCTGCAGACGGGCAGATCAGACAAACACTGCATCTTGCTGCATTCACATTGTCTTTCTGGAGCCTACTGAGCACACTTCTTGCATAAATCTCAGATGCTGTCTGGGTGCTTTTTTCAAGTCAGTTTGACACCAAAAACCGGCTGTACCTGGTTCTGGTACTTATACTTACCTATCCCAATGCATTTTAATGGGGTTCGTACATTCATAGTTGGTTACCTGTGTGTTTATTGGAGTTGTGAGTGTGTGCATGGGTGTGTGAATAGATAGACATGTGTCTTTGTGTGTATGCATGTGCATGTGTCAGACATTTAGGGTCAGAGTGCTCACTTACATCACATAGGATATTTTGCCCTATGAGGACTGTGTAGGACATGGTAGTGGCTCTCAGCACAGGGTTATATATACACGCTGAGCACTCCTTGAGCGTGTGAAAGTGCTAAAGCACTCCTAACCTGAATAGAAAAATGCCTGTTGCTGCTGACTCTGCTCAGGATGTGTTGATTTTGATGATCAGGAAGATACTTGTTTTCCTTTAGAAATCTGGATTAACTGAAGCAATACCTTGGTGACATCCTGTTTTCTGTATGATGCTCTAAGCCTTTACGTTTTGACCTCCTCTAACGAGCAAGTGTTTGTCGCCTGCCAGATGCTGCTAATAGAGCTGAAGGCATTTATATGACAGAAAATTCCATGGTGCTGACTTGTTTTTAACTCAGATTTGTCCTTTTACCTAAAGGATTAAAGTCAATGGGAAGTGGTGGTGTGAGGACTCAGCCCTGATGTCTCTCTGTAGCCTTGGAGTCATTTAGCACAAGTCAGGATGCAGCAGCTGAGAGCAGGACACTTGCACTTGGTTGCTTCTTATATGAAATCTACAAGGGGAAGAAGCAAATAAAACCATCCAAACCTTACACAGGATTCCTCTCCACAGGCTGAGAGTCCTGCTTGTCCTCTGAATACAACATCTCTTTCCCTATTTAGAAGCTCAAGGAGCTCTTGGAAACTCTTCAGGAGTCAAGAGATGTTGCTTTCCAAAAGAAGCAAACAGCTGTGAAGCTACTGGGGATGTGATGTAGAAGGGTGATCTTGGGACTTCATCTTCCGAGATGGCACAGCTCTTGTGGTTGTCACGATGGCTGCGTGCTCTCTTCAGAAGCCAATTTCTCCTCACTAACACGCCAAAGCCACAGTATCTCTGAGACACAGGAGGAGATGAGCAAGGCTCACCTCCGTGTGGTGGGGCTTCACAGACAGTTGTTAGGGTGGAAGGAAGGCAGATTGCATGGTTGTCTTCTCTTGAGACAATCAGCAAAAAGACTGGAGTGGCTGAAGTCTGAGTACCTCATTCCCCTGGGCCTCCTTTTTGGGTTAATGCCATAACAGCTACTCAACTTGCTAAATGAGCCAGTGTAATGAGTGATGTTCATTACTTAGACATAATGCACATACAATCAGCAGTGAGTCTCTGTTGGCACTATTCAGCATCATTTCCTAACAGGATTATCAGGTTTTTAAGGCCAGGAAGGAAGGATTTTTTTCCATTCAACATGAAGTTCTGCATGGGCCCAGCTTAGAAACTGTTCTTGTCTTCCAAATTGTCATCTGCAAGGCTTGGTAGGAAATTGGCCTACCCAAGGGGCTTGACTGCATAAGGGAGCTTATAGGCTCAGATACATAAAAGTTGTTTTGGAAAATCATAGAATCATAGAATCACAGAATG
>NW_009924041.1:79402-82488 GCF_000696875.1 Nestor notabilis | reverse complement strand
GGGTGTAGAAATCAAGAAATAAAGCTGGTGTGTCATTTTCCAAAGTTTCATATAATTTTAACACTTCCTCTCTCACTTGCCACATGATATTTGCAAGAAATGTGAGCCACCTTCAGTCATATCTGAGTTAACACTTGAACTTCACACAAAGCATAACACTTGAGTATATGGAAAAGATTTCCTCATCTTTACTTAATTCTGGCCCGCTAGTGAGATTTTCTTCCAGGATGAAAATGTCTAATCTGTCACAGAGTCATCCAGTTGCATTACAAATGTTTTCTTAAATGGCAATTCTGTCTTTTTCTTGCTACTTTGCAAACCACAAATATTTGTAATGTGTTTCAGAAGCTTAATTTTTTAGCCAGGCTTTGCTATAGTCTTTAAATGTAACACTGCCATTTTCTTCTAAAATATGACACCATTATCAGCAGATGTTGGAATGTAAAGTCTCGCTGCCACCCTGGCATTCATTCCAGATAAAGAATTGGCAGACTGATTAATCAAGTCTAAAGCCTATGCAGATTGCAGAAAACAGTGGTGCTGTAGCTGGCTTTGAAGAGCAACAAACAGTCTCAGAAGAGAATCTCCCTGAGATAGAATCACAGAATCATGGAATAGTTTGGGTTGGAAGGGACCTTAAAGCTCATCCTGTTCCAACCCCCTGCCACAGGTAGGGATACCTTCCACTAGAGCAGGTTGCTCCAAGCCCCTGTGTCCAACCTGTCCTTGAACACTGCCAGGGATGGGGCAGTCACAGCTTCTCTGGGCACCCTGTGCCAGCGCCTCAGCACCCTCACAGGGAAGAACTTCTCCCTAATAGCTAATCTAAATCTCCCCTCTGTCAGTTTAAAGCCATTCCCCCTTGTCCTGTCACTACATGCCCTTGTCAAAAGCCTCTCTCCAGACTTCTTGTAGGCCTCCTTTGATGTGGTACATCATGTAACACAAGGGGATTCAAGACACAAATGGCAGGGGAAAGCTTATACTAACATTTTCTGGACCGCCAAGCAGATGAAGAAATGCCTTGATACATTCACAGCAGTGCTTGAGCTCACCTTGTAAAGCAAACTTCTTCGCAGCATCCAGGGGCAGCAGGAACCGAGCCTGAAAATTGACACCCGCGCTCACAGGAGCTTTCCCAGAGCACAGAAAAGTGGCAATAAATTAAAGATACAACATTGTTTTAAAAGAGAGAGTTTGAGCTGACAAAGCCCAGCATTTTTACCATACACTTTGCCTGCAGTTCCTTGGCACACCACTTACGTGAGGCAGCACAACATTTAATTAACAGTAAATGATACACTTGTTCAGCACGGAGCTCGTATAAAAGAACAAGGAGAGAGAGCCACCCTGCAATTCTCTGTGCCTGGATGATGCTAATTATTTATATATTCTTTTGTGGAATCTGTCATCCTCAGCCTACAAACAGAGCACTTAACTGGCTTGATTTGTTGAAACAATGTAGTACTAGCAGGGCATAACATAAATATGAAGTAAGTAGCTCTCCTAAACTTAATATGGCTTGAAAGAGAGTATTAAGCTGATGATTGCCAATTCCCAGCTGAACTGTGAACCATTTCTCACTTCAGCTGACGAAGTTCAGTTCCATTCCTTGCTGTTCCAACCCGGCAGGAAAGGAATGTCATTTCAGAAGATAGGAACCAATTCACAGTTGAGGAAAATAAGTATGAAGTATCATAGGCACTCTGCCTGTCTATGTATTCACTAAGATGTGTTGTTCCAAATACAGTCCAACAAATAAACAACTCCTCCTGCTTTCTGCTTTCTGCACAGTGGAAGATCTGGCTTCCGCATGCTCCTATACCACAATCAACTGAGAAAAAATGTAGGTTGTTTTGTCTGTTTGGGTTGTTTTATGGGACAAAAACTGCATTCCAGAAAAAGTGTTTTAGAAAGAGACATAGCAAACTGACATTCTCCATCCCTGGCAGTGTTCAAGGCCAGGTTGGACAGAGCCTTGGGCGACATGGTCTAGGGTGAGGTGCCCCTGCCCATGGCAGGAGGGTTGGAACTAGATGATCTTAAGGTCCTTTCCAACCCAAACCATTCTATGATTCTATGATTTACTGAGCATGTTGAAAGCAGCACCACAGAGGGAATTCTTTTCCCATCGTGCAGGTCTAATCCTTCTCATATTTTTTTCCTCCTTTCCATATACCTTTATGCATCTGTATTCCCTGTCCAATCCCCGAGCCCTTCTTCATTAGTAAAACCACTTCTCTGATCCTCAGCAAGTTCTGTCATTACCAAATCAGTCTTCCTAATCCAAAATAGCTTTTCCAAGCCCATTTTGTATATCCACAGAATACTTCTTGATCTCTGTAAAGACCTGATGTAAAGGGCACAGAAAAAAAGTAATATTCCATGAGCAAATTTCATCCGTACTTCAAAACCTAAGAAATATGTTGCTTGATCTTAAGCAATACCCCTTTCATTACTCACACACATATAGATTAGTTTAACAATCCCCACACTCACCATGACTTTCTCAGTAAAAATTACTCAGTTTGGCAGTAGCTGATCATAATGAGGCCTTTGGTGTCTGGTATGATAGTCTTTTGTCCTTGCCTGGGTCACCTTAGCCTTATTAGGAATTCTGAAGAAATCCTGCATTTCATGCCTTTTTAGACAGCAGTTTTCTTTTTAGCATTTCTTAAGCTTTATTTGCACCTGAGGTAGCTTTATTTCAAGTTCTGGACAGTAATTCATGCCTTTGTAATTTACCTGAGCACATAGAACTCGTCCCTAAATAAATTAAAAATAGGAACAGTCCAATAAACTAATGCTGTACATGCTGTCTCTTTTATTAAAAAAGAAAAACACTACAAGAAATATTCATTCTTCAAATGGGATTGTAGACGTTGTGAGAACATGTAAGCAGCACAGTGTTCCTAACTGCAGGAAGAATAACTTTAGTTTTATCTCTCCATTCTTTCAAAAGAAAATGAAGTTAGAATTGCATTTTAAAATCTGGGATGTTGCCAACATTGCTGCCCATGCTGAACTTCCTTTTATGCATGTGTATTCTTTCGGTGGTGACTATGTCAACAGATTGCTGTTGTTCT